>NC_041701.1:1220000-1275000 GCF_900097015.1 Plasmodium sp. gorilla clade G2
AAAATGTATTATTTATTTTTTTCTTCTCATTCGAGGGTTTTATCACACATATAAAAAAAAAAAAAAAAAAAAAAAAAAAAATATACATAAATATATTTTTTAATATATATTATATATATGTAATAATTTTATATGTGTGTTTATATTTTATATGAATAAATCACGATAAAGTATCATCTTCTCAATGTTACGTGCACGTATATATACATGTCTCCCCCCCCCCTTTGTCTAATATATGAATATGTAATTAATATATTGTTATAGTTTTTATTTTATTTGATAAAAAATTTATTAATGCATATATATAGTGATAATATAATGATACACACGATGGTCTCATATATATATATTTATATATGTTATTAACACGATGAATGAAAAATATCTTATCAATAATATAGTAGTAAAAAATTATATAATAAAGAGATATAACAAGTGTCTCTATAAAAAAGAAGAAGATAAGAATAATGTGATTATATTTTTATATAAATATTGTAAATATTATAAAGAATGGAGTTGCTATGAAGGACATAAAATATGTAGTGAGAAAAATCAGAAAAGAAAAAACGTTTCTATTGAATATACAAATGATAGAAAGAAGAAATTAAAGAATATAAAGAATAGAATGTTAAAATATATGATTATATATAATTTCCCTTTATTATTTTATATGTTTTTTGTATTTATTATAATATATATTTTTCTTCTTATACTTTTATTTTATAATAATAAACATTATATACAATGCACAATACCATTTGATGATTGCCCATTAATTTTACATGCTCATCTAAATAATTTTTTAAAAAATACAAAGATTAATAATATATCTAAAGAAAATATTTATTTATTTTATAAAAACATGTTATTATTATTAGACAAAAATGGAAGGCAAAATGAAAGGAAAAAGAAAAAACAACAAAAAAAAAACAAACAAATCAATGACAAAACTAATAATAAGAAGAATGAAACAAAAAAAGATAGTAATCATAAATATTATGAATATCAAAATTATTATCATTATAATAATATAAAAGATATTAATATGTTAAAAAAAAAAAAAATTTATAAAATTTTAAATACACAAAAAGTAACATGTACACAATGTGAAATTATTTTTAATATAATAAATGATGAAACTATTGATGATATATTAAATTTTTATGAAATCAATAAATGTGTAAAGCAAATAGATAGGACCTATTGTATAAATATAAATGATGATACAATATATAATAAAAAAATTCATATTTATAAAAAATATACAGGACCAATTAGACAAACAAATCATTTTGATATACTAAAGAAACACAAAAATATATTAAGCCGGTATTCTTATCATGATGCATACATGAAGGAGAAGGTTGTCATTCGTAGTAAAAATTAAAATATAAATAAATATATATATATATATATATAATATATATATGTATATTTTTTTTTATGTATAATTTTTCTTTTTATATTTTATGACAATTCCGTTTTTTAAACCTTTGTAGACAGAATAAAATATCTCTATCCCTTTCTTCAAGATTATTTTTTAAACTTAGATTATTTTAAATTATATGACAACCTCCAAAAGAGTAACACAAAAATGAAGAAATAAATAAATATATAATATATATATATATATATATATAATATATCTTTTCTCATTTTTTGATTTACTAGAAATTGAGGTTAATGAAGAAAGCCTGAGGAAGTTCTCCTTCCTATACGATAAAAGCTTAAATTTATGTCGTTCATCTTACAAAAAAAAATATAGGTAAGATATATATATACGTTTTGTGATCACAAAAAAAAATAAATACATACATATATATATATATATATTCACATATATATTTTACATCACATTTCTTTTCTCATTGTTTTACTTTTTATATTATTTTTTTTTTTTTATTTTTTTATTTTTTTTTTTTTTTTTTTTTCTTAAGAAAGAGCACCTTTTTTTGGATATGCCCAAACTTTTATAAAGAAAAAAAAAATTTAAAGGAATATAAAATATCCAAGATGATAGAGGAATTTTTAAACTTCCATAGTTTAGGATATGCTCATAAAAATAAACATATGATAGAAATGTCTAAATCAAACCCTTTAAGATATACATATAAACATTTTGGATATATAAAAGATATGCTGAAGCTTCCATTCCGTGTTGACATATATAACAGATTTAAAATCTTAGAAAATGAATTTCTCGTCACAGAAATAATTGAGCAAATGTATAAGGCTTTTTTCTGCGACAACCAAAAGAAAAACAAGGAACATATTAAGAGCAATGTAAAGAAAAATGAATATAAAAAAGGACAAGTGAATAATAATAATAAAAAAAAATATAATAATAATAATAATAGTAATAATAATAGTAATAATAATAGTAAATATAGTAATAATTATTCTAAAGATAATTTTAATTTAGACAATAACAACACGAACGAATACAAAGATAAGGAAGTTCTACACAGAGAAGTGAGCTCAGAAAAGCTAGCTTTTTTTCCTAAAGAATATACAAAAAAAATTAATCTACAAGTTGTATTAGGAAATAAATATCATGAAAAAAATGTTGATAGAAATAATAGACGAAATATTATTCCACACAATAGGGATAATAAGAAAGAACAAGTTATAAATGAAAAGAATGATACACAGACGCATATAAGTAATATTTGTAAAAATATTGAAACGGATGAAAGTGAAGGAGAATATGATGATTACTATGATTATGATGTAAACAGTGAAGATGTAGAAGGTGATGATGTGGACGGTGACGATGTAAATGGTGATGATGTAAATGGTGATGATGTAGATGGTGATGATATAGATGATGTAGAGGATAAATATTATGGAGAAGATAGAGAAGACATAAGTAAGGTGCATAAAAAATATAAAAGCATTTCAGAAATTAAAGACGTTTTAATAGAAGAGGTCCCTAAGACATTTGAAGAGAATAATCCTTTCAATTATAAAAATTCGAAATATAAATTTAGTAAAGAAATAGTAATAATATCTTCATCTATATTTTTTGGACATATGAAAAACATGTTTAACTGTATTTTTTATTTTGTGTGTCTTCTTTTGGTTATACAAATAGTGTTAATACTTTTATATATATATATCAAAACGAACGATGAGGTTTCTATAATACTCAAGGATAAAGGACATACTGAGGAAATCTCTAACTATCTTAAGAGACTATCAAAATATATGTTGAATAAAAGGTGTGTTAATACGAACATGGATCATTTTAAAAGTGGAAGGCACATGAGTAGTGTTAATTAGCATAAAAAATAAAAAAAAAAATAATAAAAATTAAAAAAAATAAAAAAATAAAAAAAAATAAAAAAATAAAAAAAATGAAGGGTGAAAATAAAGATATATACATATATATATAAATTATAAAGGGGAAGAGTGTGTAATAATTGAGGGTACCATAATTTTTTCAAAAATGTGTATGCACATATCCAATCCGTCATATATCCTAAATTAATAAGATAAAAATAAAGACAAGTAAAAAATAAAAAAAAAAATAAAAAATAACATAACATAATTATGATTGAGTAAAAGAAATTAAATATATATATATATATATATATGTTATTTATTTATTTATTTATTTATTTATTTTATTTTATTTTATTTTTTTTTTTTTTTCCTGACTTGTTCATATTGTTTATTTTTAACATCCTTCCAATTGGTTGATAAAACTTTACCTCCTGATGTTTGCTAAAATAAAAATAAAAATAAAAAAAAAAAAAAAAGTATATGTATAAATATATTTTTTCGTATTATCATTTAAATATATATATATATATATTTTTATTTATATTTACGAAAGACTTAATCATGGCACGCTTTGTGTCATCATCTCCTTCATTGTAAATTTTTTTAAAAAAATAATCCACACTTTCGTCTTTGTCTTCCTTTATAAGCTATATGACAAAAGAGAGATACAAATATATATGTATATAAATGAATAAAAAAAAAAAATATATAAATGTATATGTATATATATATATATATATATATATATGTATATATTTATTTATTAATTTATTTGCCTTTGCTATTTCGTTCCACTCTTCTACACTTTTTCCAGCAAACGGATTTACAACTTTACTGTTTTTTTCGTCACATTCATCATTGTTCGTTTTTGTTAAATTGTCCCAAGGTACCCCTAAAAAAAAAAAAAAAAAAATAAATAAAATAATAAAAAATAATTAAATTAAATTAGCATTTGTACATATAAATTAAATCATTATATATATATATATATATATATTTATATATTTATATTTATTTGTTTACCTTTTATTTCCTTTTCAAGGATTATTTCAATTTTCATCTGGATATAACAAAAATAAATAAATGAATGTTATTTTTTTTTTTATAATTCTATATAAATATGTTATTTGCACGATATTGTAGGAAGCTACATATTTATTGTGTAACATGTAAGTTATAAAATTTGGACATATATATATATATATATATATATATATATATATTTAAATGCATTTATTTTTTTACCTGTGTTAAGTTAATTTTTGTTTGTTCTGTTATAATATTTGAAAACAAATATTTTTCTAAATGATATATTTCATCATCTTTTAAATAAAGAAAACAATATGAACACATAAATATAAATATAAATATATACATATATATATATATATTAATATATACACATGTATATATTATTTTAATCATCAATACCGTTAATACAAATGATTAAGGACATGTAGTCATTTTTTATGTAGTAAAAAAAATTTTTTTCTTCAACCTCTTTTTTGTACAATGTAAAAAATAAGTTGTTATGAGTTTGTGACCAGTCATATCTGTAATCATAAAATAAATAAATAAATAAATAAATAAAATAATAAATAATATATATATTTATATGTTTATATGTAAGGTATATGGTCAATCATAAAGATTCATTTTTCATTCTAACCTGATGACTTTTTCATCAACAACTTTCTTCTCATTTTTTAATTTATTTATAAAATCTAACTCAACTTTTTTAAACATGTTGTGATAAAAAAAAAAAATAGATACATATAAATATATATATATATATATATATAAATATATCTATATTTTTTCTGGAAGGATTGATAAATCCAGATGATGATAAAATGAAATAAAATATATATATATATATATATATATATATATATATAACAATATGAACAAAATAAATTGATTTTTGTCAATTTTAAATTAATACTTTTTAAAAATGAAGCATATTACTATTAGAATGTGTAGAAGATTTGGGATTTAAAAAAAAAAATAAATAAAATAAAAAATAAAAGGCTCATAAGAAAATATATTATATATATTAAATATATTATGTATATTATATATATTATATATATTTATAATATTTATATATGTACGTGTGCATATATTAAGGAATTCTAATTATTTTAATATATACATAATAATATGTATTAAAATAAATATATATTTATATATATATATATTTGTGTGTGATTTGTTTGTGTTATATATATTTTGTAATTTTTATACGTGTTGCTCGCATAAGCATATTAAAGATATAAGATATTGAGATAATAGAGTATGACATATAAATGAAAATAATTTGTAATTTATATATATATATATATATATATATATATATATATATATATATTTATATTTATTTATATATTACAAAGTGATAAATCCTTATTTTTACAGGTAGCTTATGCATCTTTTTTATGTCGATGCACTTGATCCTTATCATTATATGGTATTATAATAAGAATATGATGTTTTGAGATGAATGAACTAATAATATATTAAGAATATATTATTTTATTTATATAAAAATCAATGTAATTACAAATATAAAAGATGCTGACAATATGTATGATGTGATCTGTTTTATTTGTTTGTATCTATGGTTATTGTTTATAATAATTGGAAATAATATCTTCTTATTATGTGCAGGAGAAAATTTAAAAAAAGTGGAATGTGAAGGTATTTTAATTTACGACGATATAATAAATATTTCCAAAAAAAATAAAGAGGAATATTTAGAAGGAAAAAAAAAAAAAAAAAGTAGAGATATATTTCATATACCATATTTTATTATATACAAAAATGTGAATAAAAATGTATTTTCTTCAAATGAACATTATAATGGTTTATCTGTTTTTATGAAGCATAATATAAATACAAGAGAAAAAATTGAAGAAGAAAAAATAAATGTGTTAAATAATTTTTTATATAAAATATATAATACAGAGGAATATAGAAAAGAAATAAATAAATATATAAAGAATAATATACAGAATGATATTAATCTGTATATATCCTTTTTAAAAAAGAATAAGAAAGCATTATTTTTAAAATCGAGTTTGTTAGAAAGTCTTTATAAAAATTGTAGATCTATACATTTAAAAGACAATCATTATGTAATAAATAAAAATTGTTTATCTCATAAATATATATTGTTTAATTGGATAGATGAAGATGTTTTTTTCAATAAATGGAATGATAATATGAAAAGATATGATAATTCTTCTTCGATATATAAAAGTTATAAATGTCCAATATTATCATTTATTCATATAGCCAAAATAGATTTGATAAAGGCTTCTTTTCCATATTTTTTAAAATACTTTTTTCTTGATGTTTTAAAAAAAAAAAATGAAAAGGCATATAATTTATTCCTTTTTTTTATGAACAATAAAATTATAAAGGATGTAGTAATAAACATGTTTGTAGACAAAAGGATGGAAAAAAATAAATATAAATATAATGATAAAGCAAAAGATGAGGAACATAAAACATATAAATTTAAGAACCATTATTATAATAAATATGTATTTAATATATCTTTTAATATATATATAAAGAATTACAAAATTTTGGATATGTTATCTCATTTTTTCAATAAATTTGTTTGTTACCATAAAAAAAATAATATATTTCTTATGAATCATAATAATAATAGTAATAGTAATATATATATTTATTTAAAAAATAAGAAGCAAATTATTCATCATAAAAATTATATATATAATTATGGTATAGAAAAAAATTTGTATTTTATTCCATATTTGTTTTTAAGTTTATATGAAGAAGAGGAAGAAAAGAAAAAACCGGTGAATACATTTTTATTTTTTAATTACAGAGTAGAAAACCTATTAAATGTGGTTGAGATATTTCAAATAGGGATGCATGGAGAAAATGATTACTTTTTATATAAAGGTGATGATAAGAATATGGATGTAAATATAAATATGATGAGTTTTATATTAAGCAGACAAGAAATATCATCCTATGACAATAGTGAGAAAAAATATATAAGTGATGAGAATAATAATATTGAAAGGGAACAGATATATATGTTTAAAAATATAAAGAAAATTAAAGAAAAAAAAGAATCATATAAAAATAATAGTTTAAATAAAAATATCAAAAGTAATATTATAATAGATAGAATAGACATTAATATGAAGAAAAAGGATTCATCTTTTTTAAAATGTAAAATGATTATTCGAGATTTATATGGTAATAATATATTTATAGATAGAGAGAAAAAAATAAATAATAATATATATTGTCCTTTTTTAAATATAGAAAATTATAAAGAAGATTCTTCTCATTTTATGACAACATATGTATATGACATAATATTTGAAGATAAAAATAAAATAAATACAACTCAAGGGGAAAATATTAACACTTTATATAATAATAATAATAATAATATTAAAGGAAAAAATATGAACACATTATATAATAAGACTATATATAATAATAATAATATTATTAAATATCTTATCAATAGTGATAGGAACAACAGAATAGAAGATATAAAAATTTATACATATGATTATATTAACATATATTATAAAACCTTATTACAAAATAGATATGTAGTTCCATGTTTAAAAAAAAAAAAAATAAATAATGTTAATATATATAAATATAATTATTATAATAATATATATGATAAGGATATGTTATGTTCAGAATATGATATATATGAATTTTCGGATGGGAAAATTTATTTAAATTGTAGTGAGCAAAATGATAAAAATAAAAATAAAAATATAATCAATAATAATAATAATAATATATGGAATAATATAAATGATAAGGATAAAGAAGATATAAAAATATATGCTGATAAAAAAAATGTTTATATACATAAAAATTATGATAATGATATGTTAAGTATATATACATATGATTTTTATTTATATCTAAATGAAATATCTTTTCCTTCTTTTTTTTTTCAAGAACAAAAACAATTTCATACTGAACATATATGCAATGAATCCTTTTTAAATAAACAAGAAAATGATTACTATCATAATTCATATAATACTATCTATGATCTTAAACTTGTCAATAATTTTATTTATATACCCAATACAAATATAACAGAAGGAAATAATCATATATTCAATATATATAATGTTTATAATAAAAATAAAATATTACATAATGTTTTAAAAGTTAATTATATGGAAAAAATGAATTATCCTATTTATTATGATTTATATTATAATACAACAGATTTTTATGTGAATAACACTTATATATATTCAATACCAAGAGGTACTGATAATATAAATTACATCTTCTATATAACTACTTCTACTATATTTCTTTTAATTTTCATAACTTTTTATATCTTCTATAATTTTTAAACTTATCAAATTATAAATAAAAAAACTACCCAAAAAAAATATATATATATATATATATAAATGTGTAAATATATATGGGGACATATACATAAATAAATGTTTAAAGTGCTTTAATTTTTTTTTATTTAAACTTTGAACACACACATATATATATATATTTATATATTTTATTTGTTGAGACCAAAAATTAAAAAGGTTTTATGAGTACTATTTTTAAATATTAAATGTTTGTGTATATAAGGTCCCACAAAAAGAAAATTCATAAAAAATATTGAAAAAAAAAAAAAAAAAAAAAAAAAAAAAAGAGCACATATTATAAATAAATAAGTAAATATATAAATATATATAATATAATCATTTTATACATTCATTCTTAAAAATTATATATTTTTATTTATTTATTTTTATTTTTTATTTTTTTTCTCTTTGAGATAATAAAACAATAAAAGCATATACATATATATATATATATATATATATATATATATATATTTATTTATTTATTTATATGTGTAAAATTCAAAACATACATTATTCCTATGATGTGACAAAAAAAAAATGATTGGAAATAAAATAACAAACACTCTGTTTTTTTCTAAGAAAAAATGTTTTTATTTTATAAAATGTATCAAGAGAGGTTATAAGATATTATTTGTAAATGAAAAACGAAATAATAATTTTTTACATATGATGAAAACTTCGAATACATATAATATGTCAAATAAAAAAATTGTTTTATTTAATATAGATGAGAATAATTTAAATATCAGAAAAAGAATTAATAAGTTACTTACAAGTAGTATAATATTATCTTCTATATCTATATGTTTAATAGAGTTTAATATATTACCTAATGTATATGGTTTTATAATATGTTTTGTATTAATATTATATATTATTATGAATTATACGTTTTATAATTCTTTAATATTAAGGGCTGTGTTAGATTATCATAACAAGACTTTATTATTATATCCATTCATGTTAATAAAAAGAAAAGATGTTTTAAAACAAATTATTATTTCGCTTCATGAGATTAAAAAAATTAAAAAAATTAATAATTATATAAAAGTTTATATAAAACCAAAAAATATACAAGAAAAGAAAATCAAATGTTGGTCATTTCTAAATATGTTACCATATTATTTCCCTCGATATACTTTTTCAAAAAATAATATTATATCTAAAAATAAATATCAAGATATATTATATCCTTATGATTTTAATAATTTAAATATAGCAGTGTTTGATAAAAAAAATACAAACCTTTCGAATATCACACCTATAAACATACAAAAAAATGATCAAGGGTTCCCTTTAAATGTTAAGGAGGAAAATAAATTATTGTCACTTTTAAAATTATAACATTTTTTTTTGTGAGCCTTTAAAAGATAAAAAAATTTTATGGGCACATGGATGCTACAAAATGTATTACAAAAAAGTAAAAATAATATATACATATATATATATATATATGTGTATATATTTATATTTATATATTTGTTCATGTATTGAAAGTGGGGGGGGATACCATATTTGAAGTTAGTTATACGTTTTGATAAAAATATCACACATATGCATATACATATAAACACACACAAACACATATATATATATATATATATATATATATATATTTATATGTGTATTTTTTTTTTTTTTTTTTTTTTGTCATGTTATAAATTATATGAACACATAAACACATTAAAAAATTAAAAAAAAAATTTGTATGATCCACTTGATAATATTTATGAGGACTACATTTTTTTTATAAATCATATGTTCATCATTTTAATACGTTTAGATATATTAAGCTTTGTAGGATGTGGTTTCCTGTCTGACATTTTAGATAATCTTACATAATATAGATTAAAATCTAATCTAGATGCTAATAATCTTAGAGATGATATTTTATCTCTGTTTGTATTTTTAGAATACATATATAAGAATTTATTTTCACCTAATAATAAACAAATAAATTTATAAATATAATTTCTATAATATTTCAATAACATTTTAATATCTTTAATTGTACTTTCTCCTATAATTTTATAATTAATATAATAATTAATATAATCAATATAATTATCATGATTTTGATATGGATCATCATTGATATTATTTTGATCATTTTTTTCATTTGTTATCTCTTCCATATCTATATCTTTTCTTTCTTGTATGAGTTTTTTAATTTCATTATAATTCTCACATATTAAAGAAACTAATGAACTTGTAATATTTATAAATCTTGTTATAATATCTAATATTTTATTTAAACATTTATGTGATTCATTTTCTATATTATGTTGTATATAATCTTCATTATTATTTTTATTATATTTATTTGTTCCTCTTTCTTTATATTCGCTGTCACCACCATTATCATCACCACCATTACCATCTTGATGGTGGTGTTTTCTTATCCTTTCTTTTTGCTCCTTTGAATTTTTATATATATTTAAATTATGATTACTCATATAATATTCTTCCATATCTATGTATTCATTATCTTGTGTATTTGTATAAGAAGAAGAATAATCATTATATAAATAATTATCTTCTTCTTCATCTGTATTTGCAACATAATAAGAATTATAATTATTATAATTATTATGATTGCTACGATTGTTACGATCGTGTTTCCTTCTTGCTGATAATATAAGGTCATGATAATTTCCTAAGAATAAATCATACTGTATTTGTGTAATATAATTATAATGTGCTTTGATTAATTGATCTAAATTATTACATAAGAAAATTTTTTTTTGAAATGCACGCCAATTAGTATCTATAACATCATAATAAAAATAAGATAATATATTTTGAATAAAATGGAACATTTCATTTCTTATAGTATTACAAAAATTAAATAGAGAATTATAATAAATGATATTTATTATTTTAAATAAATGTGTAAATAAATACCACATATTAGATAATTCACATTGTATTTTTTTTAATTTGATTAATAAAATATTTATACTTTTATATATATTTTTTATTTTCTTAGTAAATATTATATCTAATGGTTTCTCTACTAAAAAATCAAAAACTAAAACATCCCAACCAGTATCTCCTCTTTTCACATTAAATTTATCAAGTGTCAATTTATTTATTATATTTGAATCCTGAGTAAATAATGAAGAAGATTTTATACATAAATCTAATTTACTATTAAGATAATGTCTTTTTAATTCTTCTGCATTCATATATAAATCATTTTTCATATTCTCAAATAATGTTTCAAATAAATCACCATCAACTAATAAAAGGAAATGACGAAATGCTTGGAATGTTTCATATAAATTATAATTATTTAATAATACATTTATCAAATTCTTATTTTTACTTTCAGATACTTTATTAATATAATCATCTATATTTTCTATATACATATTAATATCATTAATAGAAAATACATCGATCATATTGTCATCATCATAATCTTCATCTTCTATATATCTATCGTTATATTCTGAATATTTATTTTTATTATTATGGCGTGAATAATATAACGAATCGTTCTTATAATAATTATTATTATAATTATTATAATTATTATAATTCATATTATTATTATTATTATTATTTCTATCCATTTTTTTTTTTTTTTTTATTATTTTTTTTACCCCTCTTTGACCATCTTCATACATGTCATCATTTTTATAATCATTCATATCGTCATTTTTATCAATACCCCTTTTCACTTTTATATCATTAAAATAATCAACCTGTTTATTAGCTTTCTTTTTAATATAATCATTTTTTTGTTCTTCCTCTTCATCTTCATCTTCTTTTTCATGATTTAATAAAACCTTTTTGTTATACATTATTGATTTTATTTTTGACATGGAAGATATATATCTATTTCTATTATTATTATTATTATATATATATTTGCCATTCATATAATTATTCATCATATCTTTATTTATAATACTATTAAGCAAATACACACTTTTCCCTGTCATCAAAATTTTTTTTGCTATACTAAAACTAAGAAATAAAGGTATTTTATTCACATTCAAATAAAATTTATTCAACCATATTTCTTCTGAATTCACAATCTTATTAGCTGCTATAAATGTCTCATTATATTTATCTTTTAATTCTCCATATTCTATCCAATGCTTTAATATTTCATTTATTGGCTTTATACATCTTTGTAAAATCTTCTTATATATTTTTTGCTCCTCATAATCATATGTTTGTGATTTAGAATATAAATACGATAAAAAAGTACAACCAGTATTTCGCAAGGACTCATCTATCACACCTACCAACACTCTTAATATCTTATAAGATTCTTGTAACAATAAATATAATTTCTTTATTCCTATATATACCGTGTTTTTATGTATATGCTCATTAATATCACTCTCTATATACGATAATAATTTGTAATACTCATTTATATATTCACGTATTACCTGATATAATGCATCTATTACTAAACTTCCCTTTTTAGATAACATACAAACTTCTTTCTTATATTTACTTATTCGATGTTTTGAACTTTTACTTTTTCTATTTTCATAATTTAGTAGCTTTCCATTTTTTACATGACTGTTCATGTGAATTTCATTTACATTATCGTGTGTGTTCATGTAAATATTATCTACATTATCATGTTTGTTCATGTAAATATTATCTACATTATCGTGTTTGTTCATGTGAATATTATCTACATTATCGTATTTGTTCATGTGAATATCATTTATATTACCTTGCCTGTTCATGTGAATATCATTTATATTACCTTGCCTGTTCATGTGAATATCATTTACATTACCTTGCGTGTTCATATCATCTACATTATTTTTCTTCTTGATATAAAAATCATTAGCATTTCTTCCGTTGTGTACATCATAAAACGATTTATCTTCTACTTTGTTATGATTTGTATTATGTTGGATATAATTTTCATTGTTTAATTTAAATTTGAGTTGCTGAAGATTATTTGATGTATTGTTTGTATATTGATTCTTATGACCATTTGGATCATTTATTAAATCACCATAGTGAGAATTTTTATCACATTGATTATAATCATAATGATAATCATCAGCATCGCTAGAGAAACTATCAGTGTCTTCGTAAATGCTTACTTTTCCTCTATGATTGACATTTGAATATGTTATAAAAGTTTTTATTTTTTTGAATAGCATACCTACGCTACCAATATTATGTATTAAATGTTGCATGCCTAAGCTAACTTTTCTATTAGGTACACAAAATATTTTTTCATTTTTATTATATTTGATGAATTCTCCGTCTATGCCTTGTAATGGATATATAAGATCTCTTAGAAGGAAATTTTCTTCGACATCTAAACTATGAAATTTATTATTTAAAATAATATTTGCAAATAAGCTTTTATTTACTAAATTGTTTTTATGAAGAATGATACTATTATTTATATTATTATTATTTATATTATTTATATTATTATTATCATTTTTATTGATTAATTTACATTGTTTCTTATTTTCCTCGTATTCATTTTGATTAATTTGATTAAAATTATGTACTGAATTATTATAATGTCCATAATTATTTTTATGAAAATCATTTGTATCTTCATTAATATTATGATTATTTAAATTATAATTGTTATGTGTATTTTTTGGGACATGAAACATATTAGTTGTGTGTTCTTTTATCGTATAATTTTTTTCATTTATGTTTCTCGTCATATTCAGAGAAGAATTTTCCTCAGTGTGTAAATTATTTGCATATGTCTTATCATTGTAAGTAATATTATGAACTTGTTTATTATTATCATTTATATTTTTACTTGTTCCAAAATTATTATTATGATGAATGTTTAAATGATTTGTATTTTTATTAGGCATTTCTGGTATCCTAGGAGGGTATTTATCATCATATTCTTTTAACATTAATAATATATATAAAACATATTTATATTTTTTATTATTGTTGTCTAGTTTTTTTAACATGTATCGTATTTTATTTAATGTTATACTACTATTCTTTAAACATAGATATTCAATTTCTTGTTTTATATTTTTTTCATTTTCATTATATTCTAAAACATTAAAATTTAAAAGTGAAGATAATATATTATTTAATTTATATATTAAATGTGTAACTAAGGCTTTCTGATTTTTTTCATCGTCACATAAATTATTATAGCGACCATCTTTTAAAGCGGCAATTTTTTTTGCTATAAAAAAAAAATATTTGGCAAATTCACTTATATATTTAATATTTTCTTTCCTCTTATTTATTTCATCTATGGTATTATTATTATTATTATTATTATTATTATTATATATTTCATCAGAATCTTTTGAATAATTCCTTGACTCTTCATTTATGCCTAATTTGTTATTTCCATAATTCTCTTTGTAAATATAAGTATTCCCGTTTGTATTGCTCGTATTACTAAAATTTATATTATTCATCTTATTGTCATTATTAATATGATATATATATAATATACATATTATATATATATTAATACTTTTTTCTTTGTTTTATAAAATGGATGAATTATAAAATAATAAAAAAAAAATAAAATAATAAAATGAAAAAATAAAAAAATAAAAAAATTATGATGTAATCATTACTTTAACAAAAAGGATAATAAATAAATTTATTACTTCAATATTATGCATTTCGTTATATTTTATTTTTATAAAATTTAAAAAATAAAATTGTATAATATATATATATATATATATATATATATATATATATATATATTTATATATGTTTTTTATTTATTTATTTAATTTTTATTATTTACAAAGTTGGTCTTATTGATATATATTTAGTTTTACATTATTTAAAAAAAAAAAAGAAAAAGCAAATGAACCTTTTTGACTTTTTATTTTTTAAATTGGTCTTTGGAAATTTAATTATTCCAATGTTATATTATAAAATTAAAAAAATAAATAATTTTTTTTTTTTTTTTTAACTGAACATGTGTGAATATATTTTATGTATGAATCAGTATATATATTCAATAAGAGAGAAAAATATTTACACATAAATATATATATATATATATATATATATATTATATATGCATTTATTATATATATTGCGCGTATTTTTTTGTGATTACTTTTTATTTTTAAAAGCACACACATTTTTACTTTTAATATAAGTACAGATACTTTTTAGTGTATAGCATGAATTATTCATTTATAAATATAAAAAAATAAAGCATCCACATAAATATAAATAAATAAATATATATATATATTTATATATATTAAACAATTTATATGAAAATATATTATTATAAATCTTAAAGGCTTAATATTATCACAAAAATAGTGAAATTTATGAATATATAAATTATGTCGTTAAATAATAATCACCTACAAGATCATTTTTATTGTTTGAAGGGATATGCATATCAAAAAAAAAAAAAGAAAAAAATAAGATTAAGAAATATTATAATGTATAAATATATATTATATATAATGTTTACATTATTTTGTTTTTATTTATTTATTTATTTATTTTTTAATTTTTTGTTTGGGTTGATTATGTGAGCTATCTTTCAAATATGAATTCAACAAAAATTCATAACTTGAAAAAATATTGTGTAGGTTACTAGAAATAAAGTTACAAATGAGTAGGGAAATAAACTTAAAACAATATATAAATATTTTTTATAATTGTAATTATTTGTCGTTAAACATTTTATAAGTTCAAATAACAGCAAAAAATATAATATATAAAATATAAATATAAAATATAAATAATTATGCACATATATATATATATATATATATATATATAGTTAATATACCAAAAATTGTAATATAAAAAATGCATATATAATTAAAAGTTATATATCATTAAATAAATATATACACACAAACATATATATATATATATATATTTTTTTTGTGTGAGGAACGTTTAATATCTGAGCCAATAAGTTTTTTGTCTGAGATCAATGTATTGAGGCATTCCATGTAAAGCACCAATAGCTGCTACTGCTATATCCCTATCATGCAAATATTTCCATGCAACTCTTTTAACTTCTTCTGTATCTATTTCATTTAATCTTAATATAAATTCAGCTAATGAAATTTTTCTTCCATATACGAGTAATTGTCTTGAAACTTCTTCTGCTAATGTAGAAGACGATTCAAACATACTAATAAGTTGTGTTTTTAAATGTATTTTGGCTAGTTCCACTTCTTCATCAGTAATACTATAACTTAATGAGGTAACACCAAACATGAGTTCTCCTAATGCATGTTCTACAGCTATTTCATCACATTGAACATAGAATCCAAAAAGTCCAGTATTATTATAACAAGTATTAAAAGATGTAAAATAGTCAGCACATCCTACTGTCATTTTATTACAAATATTATTAACAGTTCTATTAGCAGATAATTTTCCAGGTAATACCCCTTCTTCATTTTTTTTATAAGTTCCAATAATACATTGCATTAACATAAATGTTATAGAATCTGGAGAATTCCATGGAACTCCTTCAAATGCTACTGCAACATGCGCATTTGGACCTGAATCATCATCTCTAATAATAATTTCAGAACCACAAAAAAATGGTTTTTCATGAAAATTATTTAAAATTGAATTATTTTTTTGTTCTTGTGTTTTTAAATGATTAAAATTTTGTTCAGCTAATTTAACAATTTCTTCATGTTTTACATCACCTACTGCACATAAAACCATTCTATCTGATGTATAATTTTTTTCTATATAATTTATAATATCTTTTCTTTTCATATTTTTTATATTTTCTTCTGGTCCTAAAATAGTAAATCCTAATGGATGGTCTCTAAAAGCAGTCATATGTAATTTATCAAATATAACTTCATCTTTACATTTTTCTACTTCTTCCATTTCTCTTAATATAACATGTTTTTCTAATTCTATTAAATTATCATCAAAAATACTATTACTAAGTATATCACTCAATAATTCTATACACCATTTAATATCACTTTTAAAACATTTACAATAATATCCTGTCTGTTCTCTAGCTGTATAAGCATTTAAATGTGCTCCCATATTTTCAATTTCTTTTTCTAATTGAATTCGATTCCTTTTTTTAGTACCTTTAAATATCATATGTTCTAAAAAATGAGCAACACCATTATTTTGTCTATTCTCATATTTACTACCACTACTAATCCATAACCCAATCGTAGGAATTTCACAATTTGTATGCACAGTAGCTACTTTTAATTTATTAGATAATTCAGTTACTCTTGTTATAGGCTGATTTAGTATTTCTTGAGGTAAACTCGAAGTACTATAATTTGAGCGCCATCCAAAAAAATTACTCCTATTCTTACTAATGCATGACACGACATTTATAAATTTTCTCTTCCACATGATTAATTGTGCATTTATTCAAGCATATAACTGAAATGAAAATTAACAAATAAATATAAATATAATATATATATATATATATATATATATATATATATTATTTTATGTTGATATATTTTTTCCTATTTAATAGAAAAAAGAAAAAAAAAAAAAAAAAAAAAAAATTCCAATATTACATTCAAATATGTATATATATATATATATATATATTTATTTATTTATTCATATATCAAGAAATACATATCATCCATGTTAATCACATGAACTTTTTTTTTTTTTTTTTTTTTTTCTCCTTTATTTTTATAATTTTCACATTTCATCCTCAACATATAAATCCTAAGAATTCTGAAAAATATAACTTTAAAGAGTATAAAAATAATAATATATTTTATCAGCTGTGCATATTTTTAAAATTCAAATGAAGAGGGCTCCAATATATGAAAGTAGAAAAAAAAAGCTAAAATTTAAGTATATATGGCTTATATATATATATATATATATATATATATATATATTATATGTATATTTTTTATTTTTAAGATTAATTATAATATATTATCCATATACATATGGCAACTTTTCAAAGTATAATATAAAAATTAAAAAAAAAAAAAAAAAAAAAAAAAAAAAAAAACAGTATTAATAAAATAAATTATTTCATCATAGTCATATTTTTTATTATATGTATTTTTACAGTTAAAAAAAAGTCAAGCGTATAAAATGTAAAAAAAAAAAAAAAAAAAAAATTCACATATATATTATTTATTATATATATGAAGAAAGCATTTATTTTTATATTCTCATGAATACAACAATATATATAAAGTGGAATATAATTATATTATGTTTTTTTTTTTTTTTTTTCTTTAAAGAGAAAATTAATATATGAAATATAATATATATATATATATATATATATATGTGAAATTTTTGATATTGTGTTAAACCATACAAATTATTAACAGGAAGGTATATTATATTATATACATATATATATATATATATTTAATATTATCCTTTTTGTGTTTTTCTACTTTTTTATCGTAGTATCCATTTTAAAAATATTCAACATATATTGTTATAATATTTACAAAAAAAAAAACCATAAAAGTGATTATCCCACCATTTGTAGAAACATGTATATATATAAACATATGAAAATTTTTTATAATTTTATTCTTTCTTTTGAACTTTATATATCTATAGATTTAATTTTCAACAAAGGAGCATGCAATACTATAGATTTAAATGACAGAAATGCATTTTCTATATAAACTATTTGTATATTATTTTCTTTTTTCGAGTTTATTAGTTTCCCTTTTATATTCCACTTATATTCTTTGCCTTCTTTGAGTTTACTTATAACTTCAATAATAGCCTACAAAAGGGAATACATATAAATAAAAATATGTATATATGTGTATAAGTATTTATATATATATATATATATATATATATTTATCCTACCTGCTGAAACGAATACAGCATTCTGTTATATAAATTTTTTGTTATAATTTTATTTTGTAAATATATATTAAGAAGATACATTAGAGATTCTCCTAATGTAAATTGCAAGTGTGTATGGTCTAATAGTCTGATATTTTTATGATAGCATTTTCTGTTGAATGTATGAATATTCATACATATATATTTATGTTGATTATTTTCTTTATCGTAATTTTTTTGTTCTACAATTATATCTTGAGAAGTGTTCTTTATAATATTTTTTCTTTTCTTGTTCTTTTTTTGGCATTTTTTTGAATGTTTAATTAAGGGGGAGGGGATAGTTTGTTCGTTGACGTGTTCAAAGGTTGCTATAAAAAAATTATCGTTCATTTTTATGGGCAAGTTTCAAAAGAGCAAGTAGTAAAGAAATCGAACAACTTAAAAAATAAACATATAAATGAATATATATAAAAATATATAAATATATAAATATTTATATATATATTTTTTATTTTTTATGCACACACATATTTATTATGTTTATTTCATGTTCTTTTGTTCGGTCATTTTATTGGGTTTATATATTTACCATTTCCCCCTTTAAACATTGGCTTGTCATATATATATTTATACTTTCATCTTATAAAAATTTTTTTTGTTCTTTTATTGTGAAAAATTTCACACTTAGGTATATACTCACATGAATTATATAAATAAATAAATATATATATATATATATATATATATATATATATATATGTGTATTTTTTTTTTTTTTTTTTTTTTTTTTTTTTTTTTTTTTTTTTATAATATGGAGAAATGCGTAACGTATCATAGTGAGGGAGACTAATAAGGAACCCCGAAAAAAAAAAAAAAAAAAAAAAAAAAAAAATATACACATATATATATATATATATATACATACATATGTATGCATTTATATGATAGTAAAATAAAAGTATAGAGCAGATTTGAGAAGACAAAGACGGTAAGAAAAAATGCGAGTAAAAATTTTAAGATGACAAAAATGAATATTAATATATATATATATTTATGTATATATTTTTATTCCTTTTTTATCTTATTTCCAGTGTGTTAAATTATATTTTAATATATAAATATTTTATATGTATCAGTCCTTTTTATTATTTTATCATTTTATCATTTTATTATCATTTTATTATTATTTATTTTATTTTTTATTTATTTTATTTTTTATGATGGGAGTACTGACGATCCAGATAGGTCAATGCGGTAACCAGATAGGACACGAATTTTTTGAGATTCTTCATAAATATATAAGTTTTTCAAAGGATGAATGTTTTAAAAGTAAATTAACTACAATGTATTTCGATGAAGAATATAAGTATGGTCAGAATTTATTACCTATTGTTGAATATGAAGAAAATGAAGGGAATAGAAAATATCCGAATGAAAATAATAACATTATGTGTTTAAATAATTTAATAGCTAGATGTATACTTATAGATATGGAACCTAAGGTCATTGAAAAATGTTTATCTCTAAATAATAATGATAATGATTGTATTAAAAGAAGAGGAGGAAAAAAAGGAAAATATAAACAAGATGTGCAATATAATATTGAGAAGAATGTAGATAGAAAAAAATATGATGATACTGATGAATGTTGTTTACAATATGTTTGTGGATTAGATGATTATTATGAAAGAAAAAATAATTTCTTAAAAATATTTAAAAGGAATAATAATAATAATAATAATAAAAATAATCATAATGATGATAATTATGGTGAATATAAGATGGATGGTGAGGGTGAAGAGAATTATAAAGAATTATATAAAAATTCTTTATATAACAATAATGATATTTTAAAAAATGAAGATACATGTATTGTATATGAATATATGAATGAAAAAAAACATAACAATAAACTATATAGAAATAATAATTTATTTGAAAAAAATGTTTGCGGTTCATATTATTTTACAAATGAATGGAAATATAATAAAAGTAATTTTATTTGTGGATTAAATGGATCTGGAAATAATTGGGCTTATGGTTTTTCTGTGCATGGCAAAAATATTTGTGAAGATTTTATAAATATTTTAAATAAAGAGTTTGAAAAGAATGAAAGTAAAGAAAATATAGATAACATATTATTATTTCATAGTTTAGCTGGTGGTAGTGGTAGTGGTTTAAGTTCTTATATATCATACATATTAAAAGATGAATATCCTAAAAAAAATATATTTAATATTTGTATATTACCATATATCTTTGGAGAAATAAGTGTTCAAAGTTTAAATACTATATTATGTTTATCTTCTTTATATGATTGTTCAGATGGTTTAATATTAATTGAAAATGATAAATTTGAATTAATGTGTAAAAAAATAAATAATGATGAAAATATAAATCTAGATGAAATAAATAAATATATTAGTTTATTTTTAGCTTATAATATAGGGTTCCCAATAAATTTATCAAACAGTAATTATAATAATAATTCAAACTATTGTAATATAATGAATTATATTTTATATGATTTATGTTGTCATCCAAATTATAAATTATTATCAACAAGATATTTACCACAAGTATTTAAAGAAAATATTATATTTGAACAGAACTCATTTAATATGTTAATAAAAAGGATGCATAGGATGTTAATAAAAGGAACCATTCTTGATTCTAATAATATTTCTACAAATGTTATAAAAAAAAATACAAATGATATATCATCTTATATAGATAATTATTATATTGATCGTTTATCTTCAAGAAATATTTTAAAAAATAAAAATATTTTTTTAAAAAAAAATTTCTATATACCTATATATATGAATGAAACTAATAGTAATTCATATGTTGATAAAACTTATAATTCTATATATATAAAAAAAAACCAAAAAAAAAAAAAAAATTATTCTTATATACAAAAAACAAATAAAACTCAAAATAATCAAGATAATATAAATATTTTAAATGAACATAAAAATAAGTATAATAAAACAGATGAATATAATCATTATATACATAATAATGTAGTATTACATTCAAAAATGATAATGAGAGGAGAAATCAATGAAAATATTGATTTAAATCTATTCAAAAATCATGTCTTATATAATAATAAATCTTTAACTCCTCTAGAAATTTATATAGATGAAAATAAACTATTCAATTATAATAGTATATCTATGATATCTAATTGTTTAACTCCCATACCAACATTAAAACATATACTACAAAAGGCAAAATTATTATTTTCGACAAATGCATATATATATCAATATAATAATTATGGAGTTACACATGACCAAATATATAATTCACTTATGTATGCTGAACAAATAGTTAATTCATATGAGAGTTTATCTTGTGAATGGATATAATAAATACAAAAAAAAAAAAAAAAAAAAAAAAATCAAACCAAAACTAAACACACACAAATATAAACATATATATATATATATTAATATATTTGTTTGTATGTTTGATAGATTGTTTTTTTTTTTTTTTTTTTTTTTTTTCCTCAATTACTTCATATATATATATATAATATATCAATTATTTTGTTTAAAAAAATTTATTAAATTTTGAAATGGTTTAAGGTCATTATTTGTATTTGTAGTATTCTGATTATTATCACTTCTAATATTATTATTATTATTATTATTATTATTGTGGTTAATTTTTGTGTTTCCCAATTTGTTAGTGTTATAATGAGGGACACCATTATGTTCTATTAATTTGCTAGTATTAATAGGATTCATATTTTTTGATGGAAAGGTTTTAATATTTTGCATTGGATATTCATTTGTAGAAGTTGTGTTAATAATATTGCTTTTAATATTGTCTTCAAAAAAATAATTGTCTGTATTTTCAATTTGATAATTCTGTTGTTTTTCTAGTTTTCTGTCAATATGTTTTTGTACCCATTCTTTAAAACTATTTTCATCAAAATTGTAATTAAACCACATGCTTTTATCACTATGATTAGACCAAGGCTTCTCATGAGTATAATCATATTTCATAAATACTTTATTTTCTTTAGTAGCGTTCTGTACTTTGCTTTCAAGGTCTACATCTTCTTTTTGCGATTTCTTTAAAAAAAAAAATAAAATATATATATATATATTATATATATATATTATAAAAACATCTTTTTTGCTTCATTTATTTTTTCATGTTTACTTCTTGTTCATTTGACGCACTAGGAACAATAGGCTCATTTGTATTGTCTATAAAGAGGAAATAAAAAATATATATATTTATATATATATATATATATATATATATATGTATTATTTTAACATTCATATTTTTTTTAAAAAAAATGATTACCTTGTATTTCTTCCTTTTTTATATCCTCTTCTCTATAAAAATCATCAAACTTGGCTTCAGACGAATTTCCAAAAACAATAACCTAAAAAAAAAAAAAATACATATATTAATAATATATATATATATATATATATATATATATATTTTTTATTTTATTTTTTTTTCCCACTTGTATGTTATCATCTTCGTCACTCTCTTCCATTATGTTTTAAAAAAAAAAAAAAAAAAAAAAAAAAATTGTAATTAAAAGTAGTCAAATATTACAATTATAATTTTACATATATATATAATATTATATATTCATTAGTGTTACAGAAGGAACTGTGATATTTTTTTTTTTTTTTTTTTTTTTTTTTTTCAAGTGAGAAAATAAATTTTTATAGTATAATTGACATGGTATATAAATATATAAGTGACATGGATAAATATATATATATATTTATATTTTTATATATTTATAATTTTATTTATAAATATAAAATTGAAATCAAAAAAATATAAATTGTAATTCCAAATAAACATATTAATTGGTAATAAAAATAAAAAATATATATATTATATATTTATTTATATATATAATATCCTTTTCATGTTATATATAGATACAAAAAAATATATGCACATATAAAAAAGGTAATAAATTAACTTTGAATGTAAGCGGAGGTATACCTTTTACGGTCATAAAAAAAAAAAAAAATATATTAATAATAAAATATATTATATTATAATATAATATTATTAAAAACAAAAAAAAAAAAAAATACGAAACATAGAAAAAATATACATATAATAATAATAATATTACATATATTTTGTAATTATATTTTGTGGCCACATCAATTTGTAGGAAAAAATATATAATATTTATATATATTTAATTTATTTATGTGTTGATATATAATTGTTGTATATATCTAGGATATTATCCGATGTGACAAATTTTTGCTCTTTCGTTTTTAAATTTTTTAATATAAATGAATTATTATCTTTGCTAAAAAATAAAATATGTTCTGCATTCATATGTATAGCTTTTTTTATTACCTTTGATAGGTTTGAATAATATTTTAAAATTGAATTTACAATAATATTATTATTTCTTAGTTTATTTAGTATATTATAATATTCTTTATATAGATTAGTTGTATGAGAATGTATTTGTTGATTATTATTTTGTGTTATATTATGAAAATATGGAAAGTAAGATACAACATGTATATATTTGTTTATTTTATTTTGTTCTGATAAAGATAAGAATGGATTATTTTTTTTATTATTAAATAATATATCTGTTATAACAACATCACCCATAGCACATCCAGCTGCATAAATTTTATTATCATTTAGAAAGAAATTATAACGTCCACCGCCACATATTGCTCGATGTGATTTATCTTTTTTATAATATATTTCAAACACCATATTATTATAATAATCCATACCTCTAACTATAGTTAAATCTAATTTAAAAAAATTATTTAAATTAGCTTGTTCAAAATAATTAAATATATTTTTAAAATTTTTTAAATGTTTCCAAGTATCTATATTGTTATAATATATATTTGTATTATGACATTTGATAAAGTGTTCTAAATGATTTATATGTTTTATATTTTTTAAAACATTATATAAATGTCGTATGGTTTCTTTTTTTATATATGGGAAGTTTTTATATAATAATAATTTAAAAGTACTCTTATTAATCTTATAAAATTTATCTAATATATGTAATAATTTTTTTATTTCATTTTTAATTTTATTATATGATAATATAGGATTCATATCTTTTTGAAATATAATATATATAATATATTCAATAATATATTTATGATTTAATTTAATAACAATATTTTTATCATCCATATTAATATGATTAAAAAACATTATCAGCATAGATAAAAGTTCAATCTCTGCATATATATTTTCAATACCTAAAATATCTAAATTCCATTGATAATGTTCTCTTTTTCTTAATCTTGATGTTTGCTCATATCTAAAACATTGTCCTATTGTACACATTTTGAATATTTTATTAATATTCTGATATTTCAAAATTTTTTTTTTTTTATATATATTTTCATTAAAATGGCTAGTACATGCATTCATATTATTATTAAATCCATTATTAGAATTAATAAAACTGTCTTTACACTTTTCATTTTGTTCATGAAAAGAGGAATGATTTGTATTACATTTATTTATATAATTCGTATGTGTATTTTCTCTCTTCACCTTATTGGTAATATCACACTGTTGAAAATAATAATTATGTTTATCACCATAATTATGATTATGATTATTATTATCATTATTATTATTATTATTTTTATTTTTTATGATTTTATTTTCCTCTTCTCTATCCCCTTGCAATAAATTATCATTTATATATAAATAACGAATCAGCTGTGGTGTGATTTCAGGTCTCAATATCAAATGCTTGTTATTTTTTATAAAATCGTATGATTCATTTATTGGACTTTTTCTGAACAAGTCATAACTTTCTAAAATAGGCAAATCATAAAAATCGAATGAAAAATTATTTGCTATTTGTTTCCAGATATTAAATAGGTATTCTCTTTTTTCATAATTAGTTGGATTAATAAAATTTCGGATACCTTTGACATATTGAACATTAAAAATTCTTTTTTTATTAATTTTACAACAACATCTTTTTATATTATTCTTTTTTAATAATGTATTATTTAAAAAAAGGGACTTGTGTTTTCTTGAGATAGGTTCTTTTCTACATATAATCAAATGCAAGTATATGATTAAAAGGATGAAAAATAATAGGGGCATACTTTTCTTTGGGGTTTTTCTGATTATATGGCGATCTCATAATAAATTAAATGACATAATATAAACAATATAATATATACATATATATATATATATATTACATTTCCTTTTACCTGTGCTCTTGTTTTATTTACAAATATATAATTATCGTTACATATTTATTTATATAAGTAAGTTTCCTAATGAAGTGTAATTAATTGAAGCCAAATGAAAGTTATATGATTATCAAATTGTTTATAAATTTAAAAAATAAAAAATATATAAATATATATAAATATATATATATATATATATATATATATATATATATATATATTAACATTTCAAGTTCATTAATGTTAATTTTTTTTTTTTTTTTTTTCTTCCTCCTATATATAATTTTCTCAACGTTAAAAATTAACCTTACAAAAATAATAATATATATATGAGGAATATTACTAAATTGTTATATATATATATATAATATATATTTATATATATATATAAAATAATTCTTAAACATCATATAATATAATATACATCTCATATATTACCATTTTACGATTTTGTTAAGATTTAAAAAAAATAAAATAAAAATAAATCATACATATATATATATATTTTTATATATTTTCTTTAATTTTTCCTTCTCTTCAAATACGGCGTTATATTTTTAATAGAGAAAGAAAATATCCAGGATGTAAAAAATTAATAATTATATTTCTAGTTGGTATTATATATATATATATTTATATTTATGTTATATTTATAAATGGAAATAATTCAAGGTTTAAAATTTTTTTTAAATATTAAGAATATAAGGGCCCACATATAAAATGATTATATAAAATATTTAGTGACTTGATATATAATTTAGAGTAATATGAATAATAATATAAAGGATATATTATATATTACATAAAATATATATATATATATATATATATATATATATATAACGTGTAACTTTTTATTCTTTATGTATGCACGTTTCCTTCATTCGACTTGTCGTTCTTTAAAAATATGGTTGTTTTTAAACTTGACGATGTAGAGGTTTTTTTCCCGTATGATTATATTTATCCTGAACAATATGCATATATGAAATATTTAAAAAAAACGCTAGATAGTGAAGGACATTGTGTATTAGAAATGCCAACAGGCACAGGAAAGACTGTCGCTATATTTTCTCTCATTACATCTTATCAATATCATAAGAAAGATGAAGGGAAATTTATCTTTTGTACTCGTACTGTTGCTGAAATGGAAAAGTCACTGATAGAATTGAAGAAGGTCATACAATATAGAATAGATGAAATGAAAAAGAGGAGGATAGAAAGGATAAAAAATGAAAAGGATGACACAAATAGTGGTGTGATCCAAAATGATGACACAAATAGTGGTGTGATAAAAAAGGATGACACAAATAATAATGTCATCCAAAATGATGACACAAATAATAATATGATAAAAAATGATGATACAAATAATGGTGTGGTGGTAAAAGACTTAGCTAATGGTAATATAAACAATGATGAGAATCGAACCAATAATTCAGTTGATGCCTCAAATGAATATAACAAAGAACCTAATAATAATGATAATCCTATAAATTGTTTCCAAGATTTTGGAGAGAACAGTGAAATACTTGCCATAGGAATTAGCGCTAGAAGATGTATGTGTATCAATGAAAAGGTTTTATTAAAACACGAAAGAGAAAAGATTGACGACGAATGTCGTAAGTTAACAGCCAACTTTATAAGAGAAAAGAAATATATAAATAATAAATTAGATAATGAGATATATCATACAAATGTAGATAGAATATCCGATTTTATTTTAAAAAATAAACATCATTTAGATATAGAAGATTATTTCGATATATATAATTCAAGAAATAGTTTAGAAGAATATGATAATATTGGTTTATGTGGTTATTATGAAAATTATAAAAAAGAATTTTTATATGATTTAATAAAACCAGGAGTATATACTATTGAAGATTTAAAAGTATTATGTAAAAATTATAAGAATAGAGAAAATGTAAGTGTACCTATATGTCCATATTTTTGTGCAAAAAAAATTATTGAAATCTCAAAAGTTATTATTTTAAATTATCAATATGTTATTGATCCAAAGGTTTCAAAAGCTTTATTTAATTGGAAGGATATGAATAAAAATGTCCATTTAAAAAATAAAAATGATATTATTGTTTTTGATGAAGCACATAATATTGATAGTGTTTGTTTAGAGGCTTTAAGTGTTAATATTGATCGTAATATTTTAAATAAGGCATCTATGAATATTACAAAGTTAATGAAAAAAATTGAACAATCCAAAATGTTAAACGAACAAAAATTAAAAGAAGAATGTAATAAAATATTGGAAAAAATTAAATTACAAAAATATAACCAATCATTAAGTGGTACAAATAATGTTATAAATGTAGACAATATGAAATATATAAATAGTAGTGACAACCCAAATAAAAAACCAGCAGATGTAAACATGGATTATCATTTGAGAGAGCACACAAATCGGAATCATTCAATTGAAGAGAATCAGGGTGAATTATTAGTGACTAATGAACAGGAGAAAAAAAAGAGAAAAGTTGAAAGTAATCCCATGGCATATTTTGATGAAGATATGAATTTGATGTTTTCTGATTTTTTATTGGATGAATCACATGAAGAAAATGAAAAAAATAATAATAATAAAATAAAAACTCCAGAAAATAAAACAAATGATAATAACAATATGGGTGATATTAAAAAGAATAATGATGGTAATAGTAATAATAATAATAATAATAATATAGATGAAGATCATTTAAATGATTTGTGTTATAGCCCATTATTAATAGATGATATAATAAAAAATGTGGTAATACCAGGTAATATTAGAAAATCGGAACATTTTTTAAATTTGATGAGAATAGTAGTAGTATATTTAAAAAAGTATATAAATATATATGATATAACATCAGAAGGTCCACTATCATTTTTATATAAATTTGAGAAGGATACTAAATTGGATACATCATTTTTTAAATATTGTTTTGATAGATTAAGATCTTTATTAAATAATTTACAAATAGTAAATATTGAAGATTATTCATCTTTAAATATTGTATGTAATTTTTGTACGTTATTAGGAAATTATTTTAAAGGATTTATTATTATATGTGAACCATATCCAGAGGCAACAGGAATATATGATCCATTAATACAGTTTGCATGTTTAGATTCATCAATAGCAATGAAAACTGTAATAAATAAATATAAGTCTATAATATTAACAAGTGGTACTATAACACCATTGGAACTATATCCAAAATTATTGAATTTTAAAACAGTGTTGACAGCTTCATTTCCAATGTCATATGATAGAAATTGTGTATGTCCATTGATTGTAACAAAAGGAGCAGATTTAATACCTTTATCATCTCAATTTTCATTAAGAAATGATATAAGTGTAATAAAAAATTATGGTATTTTATTAGTAGATATGTGTAAATGTATACCTGATGGTATTGTAGCATATTTTCCATCATATATTTATATGGAACAAGTTATATCTTCATGGTATGAATTAGGTGTCATTGCAAATATATTAGAATATAAATTAATTTTTATAGAAACTAAAGATATTGTATCAACTACTATAGCATTACATAATTTTAAAAAAGCTTGTGACTTAGGAAAAGGTGCTGTTTTCTTATCTATCTGTAGAGGAAAAATTGCTGAAGGAATCGATTTTGATAAACACTATGGAAAATGTGTTATTTTATTTGGGATACCTTATCAATATACATTATCAAAAATTTTAAAATCTAGATTAGATTTCTTAAAAGAAACTTATAATATACAAGAAAATGAATTCTTAACATTTGATGCTATGAGACAAGCATCTCAATGTGTTGGAAGAATTATAAGAAATAAAAAAGATTATGGTATTATGATCTTTTCAGATATCAGATATGCTAAACATGATAAAAAAAATAAATTACCTCCTTGGATTATTAAATGTATGGATATATCAAATATTAATCTAACTGTAACAACAGCTGTAGATATATCAAAACAATTCTTATTAAATATGTCACAAGAATATAAAGAAACTGGACAAACAAAAATATCACCTTTTATCTTGAAAAATCAGGCCAAATGTTGGGCAATGGTTAAATCTATACTAAACATGGATGATTTTATATAATATTATTAAATTGTATGGAAGTATATATTTACATATGTCTATAATATATATGTTATTTTTACTGTTTTTTTTGTCTTTAAATAAAAGTGTATAAAAAAAAAAAAAAAATATATATATATATATATATATATGAATATGTGTATATATCTTTTTTTTGACTTTTTTGTAACAAATTAATTTAAAAAAAAATATTATGTTTAAAAAAAAAAAAAAAAAAAAAAAAAAAAATATATACATATATATATACATATATATATTTATTATTATGGTTGTGTTAATCTTTATTAGGATAAATATTTTTTACTCAAAACGTAATGCAGATGTCTATCCAATTTTTCATTTGTCAATGGTATGAAATAATCAAAAATATGTAAAAAGTTTTTATTTTTAACAAATGAAGAACCTTCTGATATTAACATTTTTGGAATGAATATATTTTTTATATGAGAATAATATAATGGCAAATCTGTACATATTAATAAATCAAAATTTCTTGTTACATTTGTTAATTTATTTAAATTACATTTTTCTTCATGTTCTAAATTATCAAAATAATTCTCTAGTCTTATTTCCTTTAACTTATTTCCTAATACTATAACATTTCCATTATTCTTCTTCAATAGTCGTAAATATTTATAAGCTCTTTTTATATATAACATACTAACATATGGATCGATCACATAGTTCGTATTGATTTTATTGTATATAAGGTTATAATTCATATTACAAAAAAAAAAAAAAAATCACACACATATATATAATATATATATATATTATTATTATCTTTGTTATATTTCCATTGATATATAGGACTAATAAAAGCTTTTTTTATTTTTACATGATTATTTTATTTTATTGTTTTAAATATATGCAAAAGTACTTTTGGATAATTATTTTATTATAATATGTTTTTTGTTTTTTATTTTTTGTTTTTTATTTTTTATTTTTTATTTTTTATTTTTTCTTTCTGTTATTATTTTATTTTTATTTTTATTTTTTTTCTCAAGTGTTAAAGCATATAATAGTACAGATAAAAAATAAAATATATAAATGGTATATACATATGGCACATATATACACACGTATAGATAATATTATAATATTATAATATTTTTAATATATATATATATATATTTTTGAAAAGGTGAATTAAAAAAAATAAAATTATATTTTAATAAAGCATATATGACTCAATTTAATTTTTTTTTTTTAAAATTACAACTATTTTGTATATATTATGTAAAAGGAAATATTAAATAGGAATCATAATATATATAAATATATACATATATATATATATATATATATATATATATATATTACCATTTAATGTGTAGTTCAAAATTGATCTTTTAAACATAAAAATATTATAATATATATATATATATATATTTATTTATTCATTCATTTTAATATACCATATTATATGTTACCTTAATAAGTATGAATGGACATAATATTTTTCAACATTTTATGAGAAATATATTCTTTAAGCATACATTTAAAGTTGCAAGTAAGAATGTTGTGGACAAGAGAAAAAAAGGTGTAGGAGGAATAATGTTATTAAGTTCTCCCATATTATTTGAAGTTAATAATAAAGAAGAAGAAAATCCTCCTAAAAGTGAATATATATTTTTGGCTGGAAAAAGTATTGATTTTTTAACTCAGAAAATATTTGAAAATGAATTTGGTACTTCCATATTATATGTTGCATTTTTTGTAGCATATTTATCTTTATTAGTTCATGATAATAAAATTAATTTAATGGTACAAAAATTAAAATATAAATATGCAAATAATATGTTTACAGTAGGACATCCCAATTATAAAAAATATTTACCAAAAAATCCTTTAATAAAAAACAAACAAATAAACAAATAAATAAAAAAAATAAATGAACAAACAAATAAACATATATGTAATATTTAAACGTACAATATATCGCTGAACAAAATTGGATATATATATATATAATATTAAATTAGGGGGGGAAAGAATTTTCCCTAATATTAAAATGGACCATATGAAGATTATTATTATAAATATTCTATAAATATGTATAATTATATTTATTATATAAACATTTTATGTTTGCTATTTATATTATTTTTTTTTTTCATCATGTTTAATATATATGTATTTGTAATTTTTTATGTGGGCCTATCTGTGTAAGCCTTCTTTTAAACATGAACATTTTTTTTGGAAAATATATTTTATCCCATTTATAAATTAATTAAAACAATACAAACACGTTTTTTTCTCATATGAAAAATTATTTAATTTGTGTCTATTATTAGAAATATTTTATAAAATTAAATTATGGATATTATATTTATATATATTTCTTAATGAACTACAAAAAAAAAAAAAATATATATATATAGTCAACACAGACAAGGAAAGAATAGTTTTTTTTTTCTTTTATTTTTTTTGAAAGGACATATTATTTCTTTAATTAACAATTAGAAAAAAAAAATTGATTGACATATTACTGTTTTAATTCTTAAAATTTATAATTTTGCTCAATATGATAAGTAATAAAATATCATATTTAAAAAAAAAAAAAAGAAAAATAGGTCCCGTATATATTATTATATGTATGTATATTTTTTTTTCTGTTACAATGTTAGAAAGTTAACACATATAATTAAAAATTATAAAATATTTTTTCAAATTAAAAGAATAAATAAAAAAAAAATATATATATATATATATATATATATATACATATACATATTATATTCCCACACAATATTTTATACCTATTTCTTTTCATTTTTTTATATTCCTTTCAAGGGTAAATTAAATATACAAAATAAAAAAAAAAAAAATAGTTTTTTTTTTTTCCTGAACGTTCAGGTAAAAATAAACAAGTTTCATTTTTTTTTTTTTTTTTTTTTTTTTTTTTTATATAAATATAAAATGTAATATTTACAACTAGCTATAAAAAAATGTTATATAGCCAATTACGAAATAAATAAAAAAATGTTTTTTAATTTTTTTGAAGAAATCCCTGTTTTTTAATATATAAAGAAATGTTATTTTTATTTACCAAAGGATCTGAATTATTTATGAAATGGAAATGGCATACTACAAAGAATATATGTACTTTGACAAATGTGTTTTTATCAAAACATCCTTATAAGCCTAAAACGAGGGAAATTATTCATCCTCATATGACTCCCCCAGAACATTTGGCACCATCAGATTGTTTTCAAGCGAAAACAGATGAATTGCAGCAGTATATTCCGAACAATTATTATCGTGTTAAATGGATTGAGTCTTTAAGAAGTGGTGAATATTTAGGGGAGGATTACCCATGGAATTTGCTTCCAAATTGGAAATATTGGAGAAAACGAAAGTACAATGTTAAATATGAAGAAATTCCTTGGTTTATTTCGAAGGTAAAGGGAGTTTCTTATTATAAAAGATTAAATGTGTGGATGGTCCAATGGGTGGAAAATGGGGTACATCGAATCAGAAGGTTTAGGTGTGCATTTGGTTTATTACAAGCCAAGCTAGCTGCTGAACAATTCAGGAAAAAATTGGAAGAGGCAGGTAGAGTTGATAACAGAAAAACGGAAAGGCAAATTAGAATGGATTACATACAAAAGAAGGATGAGAGATTATTGAGAAAGAAAAAATATTCAAAGATATCCAAGGGGCAATTTTGATCAAAAGAAAGAAAAAAAAAAATATATATATATTGCATATATTTGTATATATTTTTATTTTTATTTTAATTTTAATTTTTATTTTCATTTTTATTTTTTTTGTTTTTTTAATAACACAATTAACAATAAAATGTTACAATAAAAAAAAAAAAAAAATAATAATAATAATAATAATTAGAGAAATTTTTATGTATATATAAATAGATACACATACATATAAATTTATATGCATATTAAAGAATATTTTGTTGTAATAAAAAATGGGAATATTGTTATAATTTAAAAATATATATATATATATATATATATATATATTTTTATTTTATTTTATTTATTTTTAAACACTTGATATTTTGGAGTACATAAAATAGTTCATTTTTATATTCTCATATATGTTTATATTTTTTTTTATGCGTTTTCAAAAAACATTCTTTTAATTTCTGGTGTACAATATTCGATGGCTAGTTTGAGACGTACATCCAAAGTATTATCACAATTAATTTTTCTATTTGGTGTAGTCAAGATAATACCTCCAAGACATGAGTTTCCTTCATTATCTGATGTAGGTGGTGGTGGTAGATAGTTTCCTGATTTATCTAATTCTATTTTAACTGTTTTTGTAATATTGAATTGTTTTTTTAATTTGTCTGTATATTTTGAAACAGCTTCATTTAATGAGCTTTCAACAATTGCTTTGTCTATATCTCTACAACGAACAATAACATGTGGTTCTTGCATATAGAATAAAGATTGTACTATTAAATCTACAATAAGGTTTTTATATTTATCTTTATCTTTATATAAATCATTTAATTTATCACTACTAATTTTATATATTTCTTTAAAAACTTGATCTTTTGCACACATTTTCTTTAATCTAGCTTTGTTTATAGCTGATGATCTAGCAATAGATCTTTTAATTTCCATTTGTTTAGCTTTTTTCTGAAATTCTACACGTATCTTTTCTTTCATCTTTTGTACTATTCTTAATTTTTCAATATTAAAATCTTCTAAAGCTTTTGCTTCAATTTCATGTGCTTTATCCTTCGCTTCATTCAAGATGAAGTTTACCATTTGTTGGATTTGTTTTTGAGCTTCTGCATCATCCTAAAAAAGGAATAACAAAAAAAAAAAAAAAAAAAAAAAAAATATATATATATATATATATACATATATTTGTTCATGTTAAAATACTACTTAAATGATTAAAAAATATGCAAATATTTTTATATACACATTTCTACATATATATATATATATATATATATATATATATTTTCTTTCATCTTACTAATGCCATCTTTCTTATTTTAAAGATATTTATTCATTCCACTTTTAAACAAGGTAATAATTACCAAAATAAAAAATATATATATATATAATATATATATAAATATATAATAAATCAAAAAAAAAAAAAATAAATAAATCGTATTATTTCTCGAAAGAGAAGAACATATTTTGTATATCAAAATAAAACTGGGTGGATAAAAAAAAAAAAATATATATATATATGTATATATCAGGATAGAAATAAATAAATATAAATATATATATATTATATGTGTATATATAATATCATATATTCATTTATACATATATTTTTATTTTTTATTATGTTTTACTTTTACGCATTAACAGTTATAAAATTTATATCATTTTTAATTAAAGGTAAAAATATAATAATAACATATAAATAAATAAATATATAAATATATATATATATATATATATATATATATATAATATTAATAATAAATGATAAAATATATAATATAAAAGATTTATAAAAAAAATTAAAAAAAATTTGGAAAATTATTAAAAATAAAAAAATTTATATATTATTATTATTTCGTTATAATAACTATTAATAAAATATATGTGCTCTTTTTTTTTTTTTTTTTTTTTTTTTTTTCATATTGTATTTTTATATATTATATTATTATATATATAATAATAATAGTAATTTTTTTCAGTATAAAATTCAAGGCCTATTTTTTTATATTACATATAAAAAAAATATATAATGATATATAATATATATTATATATATAATATATATTATGTATAATTAGTATATATTTTAATAATGTTATAACATAATTATATATATATATAATATATATTATATATATATAACTTTTAAAGTATACATTTTATTAATTTAAAAAAAAAGATCAATAAGTTATAATAATATTTAAAAGAAAAAAATAGGCGTTTTTTTTTTTGAATAATACAATATAAAAATGTTAAAAGAAAAATAGAAATTTATCTATAAAATTATTTATCTGTTATTATTTAATTTCTATTTATTTTATATTATATTTATTTTTTTTTTTTTGATTAAATTAATAAAATATATATTCTAGAAGGAAATATGCTTTAATATGTATATATATATTATTCAAAGAAAAGGATGTTGACACAGTTGGTTTTTATGTTTATATATATGTATAGTATGCATTTATTATTTTATTATTATTTTTTTTTTTTTTAAATTGTTAAAATGTTGTCCTTATGTTTTGATTTTACATTTTTATAATTTAAAGATGAACTTTATATTATAAAATTTTTTTTTTTTTTTTTTTTTTTGTTTCTATCTGTGACACGTTTATATATATATATATATATATATATATATAGAACATTTTAGTACTTAAACAATTAAATATATTGTGGAATTATAAGGTTACATAATATAATATATCAAAAAGAAAAATAAATCTATATATATTTATAATGAGACATACAAATATCGACATATAAATATATATTTTATATATTTGTACTTTTTTGATATTTTAATATCGGTCCTTTTTTTTTTTTTTTTTTTTTTTTCTTCTATAAATTTAAAAATTTTAAAATGAAAAAGATCTCTTGGTTTTCATTACATAGAAACTTAATAAAATGAATTTCTTTTAAATAATATATATATATATATATATATATATATGTATGTATATTTATATATTATTTGTTTATTTTATTTTATATATTTTTTTTCTTGTGTGTATATATTATATATATATTATAATTAATTTTACCCATGTACATAATTATATTTTATAAATAGGTTGTTTCTTCTTTTTTTTTTTTTTTTTTTTTCTTTTTTCCCCTCTATAAATTTTAAAATTTATAAATTATAATATTATTGGAATATTAATAATTAGAACAATATATATAAATATATATATATATATATATATATATATATATGATATATTTTAATTTTCTGGTTGTTTATTTATTTATTTTTCCCCTTGAGGTTACTTTATTTTTGTTCCAGAATTAATCTTAAATTAAAAAATTTTTTTTTTTTTTTTTTTTCTTCTATATTAATTCCCTTCCAATAAAAAAGCATGCATCTGTTTTTTTTTTTTTTTTCTTTTATGAAATATATAAATGGTCTTTCTTTATATAATTATTATAAGGGATCATTATAAAAATAAAAAATATAATAAATAAATAAATATATATATAAGTATATATCTATATCTATATATATATATATATATATATATAAAACATTTCAATATATTTCTTAAAAAAGAAAGAATCATTATTGAACACACCGTGGTAAATTAAAAAAGGATACTTGATTTAATTTTTTTTTTTTTTTTTTGTTCTGAAAAATGTAAATTTTTTTTTTTCGCCCTCTCTCCTCTTCCGCTTCCTATTTGATATATATTTTATAAAAAAAAAAAAAAAAAAAAAAATGTGTAAATAAATATGAATAATATATGTACCAGTGTAGTTGTAAATATTTTAGAGTTTTTTCCATGGTTGGATGATATATTTAATTTAATGTATTTGGTAATAAAAAAAAAAAAAAGAAAGAAACTTATAAACACAAAAAATTTTGTGTGTGAATATTTTTATATATATATATATTTATTTATTTATTTATTTTGTTTTATTATTTTCCAGAATAAAACATGGAGAGAGAACATTTTGGATGTGATAATAAACACAAATTTTATAAATGTTAAAACAATTTTGAGGTTAAAAAATAAAAAGTATATTTTATTAATTTTAAAGTATATGAATAAGAAGAATAATATTGATAAGGACATAAGAAATTTATATTGTCTACCTGATGTAGAGTATTTTGAATTATCTCCCTTTGCAAACGTATTGTAAGACAAAAATAAATAAATAAACATAAATATATAAATATATAAATATATATATATATATATATATTTAATTATATTATTTTTTTTTTTTTGTAGAGAATTAATGATTGGCTCATGGAATTTGGATCCAGTGTTTTTTAATAACATCCAGCAGATTTTTCCAAGTTTAATTTATTTTACCTTATTAGTAAAATCTCCTATATGCATAGCTTTATTAAAAAATTTTTGTTACAATTGCAAGAATTTAAGATACATTATATTTATATTTATAAATAATAAATTAAAGAAAGAATATAAAGAGAAGTTGAAGAAAAGATTAACTAGCTTTTTTCTTTATTGGAAAATAAACGTACAACTGATAACAGAGTGACACAGGTAATTATAAAAATAAAAAATATATATATATATATATATATATATATATTTATATATATTTATGGGATTGATGTTTTTTTTTTGTTTTATTATAATGATCAAAAAAATGTAACGATATACAACAAATACTACATATTAATCTGTTTCATAAAATATTCCTATGATATTTATTAATATTCTTTTTTTTGTGAACATTATATAAAAATTTAATATATATTATATACCCAAGTATTATCTTATAACTTTTATTTTTTTAAAAATAATTCAAATTATAAATAAACATATAATATAATATAATACTATTCCACACTGAATAAATATAAATAAATATAAATATAATATATATGTATACATATTATTTATATTGTTGTTTCAATATGTGTGTCCATTTTTTTTTTTTTTTTTTTTTTTTTTTTTATAAATATTTTTCTGTCGCGTATATTACGCAAATAAAATAAATATATTTTTTTTTTTATGTAATAACGTGCTCAACAATTAAATAAAAAAAAAAAAAAAAAAAAAAAAATATAATATAATATAATATATATAATATATATATTATACATATTATATATATGTGTATATTTCCATAGACTTTTAAATTATTTTTGTTCATAAAATATATATTATACATATAAAATATTATTTTTATTAACATATTTTTTTTTGATTTTATTTAACTCATATTTCAATATATTAATGATATATATGTTTATATAGTTCAATATGATTCACTTTTAATAACATATTACATTTCAACTTATTTTTCTTTCTTCTGGTATTTTATTTTAGCATATTTAAAAAATTAATTGTTTTTCACATGTTTCTTTTTTATATGTATTCATGAACGCATACAAAAATAAAAAAAAAAAAATAAAAAATAAAAATATATGTATGAATGTATGTATGTATGTATATTTTAATAATATATAAAAATATATAATATAATATAATATATTATATTATATTCATTTGATGTATTGAATTATTTTATTTTTTTAAAGGAGAATATATAATAATATGATGAAAAAAAATAAAAAATATATAATACGAAATATATATGATAAAAAAAAATAATAATAAATATATAAGATACATATAAATTATGCATATAATTAAAATCTATATAAAATAAATAAATATATATATATATAATATATATATTTAAAAAGTATAGATAATCTATAAAAAGGTAATGCCGTTTTATTTATATTTTTTATAAAGTTTCTTTTAACTTATTATTATTTACATGATAATTTATATATATATATTAACATATTAATATGTAATATATTATATTTTTTTTTTTTTTTTTTTTTTTTTTCCATAGGAACATATATATTCCTTTCGTGATCTCCATATAATTGGAGTTCTGGATTAGTTTAATTATTTTACATTTTTATCATAAAAAAGAAAAATATATATATATATATAATATATATATATATTTTTTCATTTATTTATTATATATATATTATATTTTTATTTTATTTATTTATTTTTTTTATTTTTGCGTCATCTTTCATTTGAAGGGATATAATATTATATAAACATCATAAAGGGGGTGGGGAAAAAAAAAAATTTAAATAGAAAAAAGCAATAAACACATACATTGTATATATATATATATATATATATATATATGTGCTTATCTTATATATGTATGTATGTGTATTAAATATATTCTTCCTTTATAATTTAAAATTTAATTTTTTCTTAATAAATAACAAAAAAAAAAAAAAAAAAAAAAAAAAAAAAAGAACAAAAATGAATGAATTTATAAAATTATTTATGGATATGACAAAAGAAGACGATGAAAAGAAGGCTGCTAAATTTTTGGAGTCTTATAACTGGAATGTTGAAGTAAATTATAATGAAAAAAATACAACATGCATATAATGTTTGTATGTATTATATATTTTAATACATATTTATTTTTGTGTTTATATTTATATATCTTTTATTTTATCTTAGGAAGCAATAAGTGGTTATTTTAAAGCTACAAACAAGAAGAAATCAACTGCAGTAAGTTACAGAAAAATAAAAAATATAAATGAGTGACATATGGATAAATATTTATAATATATATATATATATATATATAAGTGTGTGTATATTAATAATATATATATATATATTTATATATATATATTTTTTTCTTTGAAGGATGTGAGGACTTCCAATGAAAAGAATGAAAACAGTGAAGTAAATGACCAAAAAAATAATATAACTAATAAACATATTAATGAAGACGCAGGAGGAAATGCAAATACCAAAAAGAATAATGAAGATAATGAAGATAGTGAAGATAATGAAGATAATGAAGATAGTGAAGATAATGAAGATAATGAAGATAGTGAAGATAGTGAAGATAGTGAAGATAGTGAAGATAGTGAAGATAATAAAGATAATAAAGATAATAAAAATAATAAAGATATATCAGATTTTTCAAGTATATCATCAAGTAAAGATAATATTGAAGAAGGAAATACACTGAACGGTTATGAAATAAATGAAGAAGAACATGTAGGTAGAGCAAATTTTTTATATCTTTTAAACCATATAGGAAAAACGATTTTTCCTATATTTAAAAATTTGTATAATATTATGTCTACATTTTTTAAAATATTAAGTACATATATAATATCATCTACAACAATGGCTACATCTTCCTCAACATCTACTTCATCTACATCTACATCACCTTCATCATTGGAAGCACGCAGTTCTTCAAATGATAATGGATTTACAAGATATTATGAAAACAAATATAGTAAAATACATACAAATTTCTTTCGAGGTTCTTTAAAAGAGGCTATTAATAAGTCAAAGAGAGAAGAAAAATTATTACTCGTTTATTTACATATTGAATATGATGATGTTTCCTATTTTTGTGAACATGTATTTAATAATTTAGAAATGAAGAGTTTTTTTGATGAGAATTGTATTTTATATGCCCATGATATATCTAAAGGAGATATTAAAGAGTTAAGTAATACATTAAACGTTTTTATGTTACCACAGATTAGTATTATATTAACTTGCTATGTTACAGAAATGATGGAATTGTCAATTATATATGGGAAACCATCGATCAGTCATATTATGAATACTATATCTCATTGTATAGAAAAAATGGATATTAAAAGAGAAAAAATGGAAATGTTAAAAAATAAAAATTATAAGGATAGATTAATTAGAGAAGAACAAGATAGAGAATATCAAGAAGCTTTAAGAAAAGATAGATTAAAAGAAGAAGAGAAAAAAAAAAAAGAAAATGAAAAATTAATTAAAATACAAGAAAAAAATAAAATAAAAAATGAAAGAAAAGAAAAAACAAAGAAATTCCCTTTATCTATATCACCAAATGATAAAATTACTAAAATTTGTATTAGACTACCTAACGGTTTAAGAATACAAAATAATTTCGGTCTATCAAATACTTTACAAGATATATATGATTGGGCTGAATGTTCAGAATTTTTACAACCACAAAATAAAAAAGTTACCATTCCTTATAAATTTCAATTAATATGTTCCCTTACAAAATGGAATATACAAAAAACTAATGAGCAAATCAAAAATTTTGATTTATATCCGAATGCTATTTTTAATATGAAGTCTTTAGATTCATCAGACGAGGAGTAAACATATAAATGTGTATATGTATATATGTATATGTATATATATATATATATATATATATATATATATGTACTTGAATATATATACACACTATTCTTTATTATCTCCTTAAGATTATATATCATTATATTTTTTTTATAGTTATTATTATTATTATTTTTTATTTTATATTATTTTATTTTTTATTTTTTATTTGGATAAATTAAATTTTGTTTTTATATATAGCATCAAGAGACAAAAATATAATGACCTTATGTTTTTGTTTTATCAATGTGAGCACATGTATTATGTGTATTTTTTAATACATGTGAATCCATGTACATTTCCCCCCCCCCTTCATATATATAGTATGATATATAAATAAATAAATAAATGTTTTTATGTAAGTATTTCTTTTTTTTTATTTATTTTATTTTTATTTTAATTTTTTTTTTTTTTTTTTATCATTTACCATTGTGCACTTATATGCACACACCTTATTTTTTTTTTCTTATTTTTTTTTTTTTTTTAATATCCAATAAATATTAACATCCTACTACTTAAGAATAAAAAAATATGAAGGTAGAGGAGTAAAATTATTGGATATACTAATAATGTGCATATCTAATATATATATATATATATATATATATATAGGTATGTATTTATTTATTTATTTTTTTTTTTTTTATGTTATATATAAATGTGACATATAAAAGAGGAGATAATAAAAAAAGAGAGATATCTCTCAGTTTTACATCCTCGCCACATGTGTATATATATATAATATTTTTTTTATTGAGAAAAAAAAAAACAAAGAAATTAAGACTCACATATAGGCATATATATATATAATATAAATCAATTTTATAACAATGAGTGTGTAATAGCGAGCACACTCTTAATATGTTTAAGCTATATATATATATATATATATATATATATATATATAGACATGTTTATTATATCAATAAATAAATAAAATAATAACATGAACATATAATATATATATTCCATGCTTTCTATATGTTCATTTTCTAATTTAGTGTTCTTTTATATTATATATATATATATATATATTTATATATATATATTTATATATGTGCATTTTTAATCCCTTTTATGTATTTATATTATAGAATTTAAGGCCTTACATATGTAGGCACATATATATATTATATATAAATAATGTTTTATAGCTTATTCAAAAGTCATAACAAATTGGATAATTTTTTTTTTCTCTCCACACGAATAATAATTAACCATATTAAAAAATAATATACATATATTATATATATATATATATATATTTTTTATGTCATTATTTTTTGACTAAATATGAACATTTTATACTTACCAAAATAAATAACATTTATTTATTTTTTTTTTTTTCACATAATATTTTATTTATTCATATTTTAAGTATACACATAAATCACAAATAACATGAACTTTTTTTAGATAACATAAAATATATATTTTTTATTTATATAATATATACATGTCTAAACTTATACTATAACATTTTTAATGGTTATATAGAAAACAGTTCTTCGATAGTGTGGGGTGGCAAAAAAAAAAAAAAAAAAATTAAATAAATAAATAAATAAAATAAATTAGAACAAATAAACAAAATAATAAAAAAAAAATAAAAAAAAAATATCTAGTTATATGTATGGTAATATATTTAGTTTAAAATCACAATAAAACATAATAGACCATTTCATATTTAAAAAAAAATTTTTTAAATATTAATATGTATACTATATATATATATATATATATATATATTTAAATTTCACTATAATAATATTTATTTTGTTTTCATTTTTTTGTTAGGTTAATTTCATTCGTTTATCAACAATTCAATTATGTATTATTTATAATATAATATAATATATTTTTTCTTCTAGATATATATAAAATTAAAACATTTATTTTTTTGTACACATAAAAACGCACTTTCTGTTGTAAATTAGGAGAACCAAATACTTTCATTTTTATTAAAAAAAAAAAAAAAAATTTGGCCAAAAAGAAAAAAAAAAAAAAAAAAAACATATAAGTATTTGAATGCACTTTCTTTTTTTTTATACATTGAACTGGTTGGGTAGTGCAATCAAAGTGTAAAAGTAATTATTAAAAAATAAATGAATAAATATATTTATATAATATTATATATATATATATATATATATATATATAAATAATATAAAAATATTTATATATATTATATATACATATATAATATATATATTATATATATATATGTAATTTCATAAAAAAGCTACGTTTAAGTTTTTTTATAATATATAATATATATTTTATATAAATTACTTTTTTATACACATTGATGATTTGTTCTGTTCTATTCTATTCTATTGTGATTTTTTTTTTTTTTTTTTTTTTTTTTATACACCCTTATGATTTGTTCTGTTACATATATATATATATATATATATATATTTTTTTTTTTTTTTTTTTTTTTTTTTTTTTTTTACTTAATATATATAAATAATTATTTCTTCATATGCATATTTTCATATATACATTGTAAAAATAAAAATTCTCGCTATGCAGTTCATTAAAAATTTGCATTTAAATAAAAAGAAGGACAGTGATTCTAGTGAACAAGTTTTAACTAATAAGAAAAATAAAATGAAATATGAAGATTTTAATTTCATTCGTACACTTGGAACGGGTATATAAATATATAAAATAGATTTACTATTATATACTGAAATTAAGTGAAACATATATATATATATATATGTGACAATTTTTTTTTTTTTTTTTTAAACAAATAAAATGTAACATCAATATAAATTATTTTATTATTATTTTATTTTATTTTTTTTGAATAAAAATGTGCAGGTTCCTTTGGTAGAGTTATTCTCGCTACCTATAAAAACGGAAACTATCCACCAGTAGCCATTAAACGTTTTGAAAAGTGTAAAATTATAAGACAAAAACAAGTCGATCATGTTTTTTCAGAGAGAAAAATATTAAATTATATAAATCATCCATTTTGTGTAAGAAGCAATAAGAAGAAAATTAAATAAAAAATAAGTGTGCATAAATATAAATATAAATAAATATATAAATATATATATATATATATGCTTATGTTTTATTATTTTTCGTCTATTATTAACCTCCACGGATGTTCATATATATGTGTGTGACCATCAACTTACATATCCATAAATATTGTCTATTCTTTTAAAACGTTAAATTTATAGGTAAATTTACATGGATCATTCAAAGATGACTCTTATTTATATTTAGTCCTTGAATTCGTAATTGGTGGAGAATTTTTTACATTTTTAAGAAGAAATAAAAGATTTCCTAATGATGTTGGATGTTTTTATGCAGCTCAGATTGTTCTAATTTTTGAATACTTGCAAAGTTTAAATATTGTTTATAGGTATATTTTGTTTTCAAAAAAAAAAAAAAAAATATATATATATATATATAAATAAATTAGTAATTAAAATATATACAATATTAACTTATTCATTTATATTGATTTATATTGATTTATATTCATTCATAATTCCATTTCAACTTTATAACTTTTTCTTTTTGAAGAGATTTGAAACCTGAAAATTTATTACTTGATAAAGACGGATTTATAAAAATGACCGATTTTGGATTTGCTAAAATTGTCGAAACAAGAACTTATACTTTATGTGGAACTCCCGAATATATCGCTCCAGAAATTTTATTGAATGTCGGACATGGAAAAGCCGTATGTAAAAAAAATGTGGAAAAATTACATGAACATATGGATATTTATATGGAAAAATGTGGATTATTACATGAACATGTTCATAATTTTTATGAAAAAATGTGGATTATTACATGAACATGTTCATAATTTTTATGAAAAAATATGGATTATTATATGAACGTGTTCATAATTTTTATGAAAAAATGTGGATTATTACATGAACATTTTACATATTTATATAAAAATAGGCATAAATGTAAAAATATATATATATATTTATTTATATGTTTATATCAAGAGGTGCATCTAAGAAATATAAAATATTAATTTTTACATTACAGGCTGACTGGTGGACCTTAGGTATTTTTATATACGAAATATTAGTTGGATGTCCCCCTTTTTATGCGAATGAACCCTTATTAATTTATCAGAAAATATTAGAGGGTATAATATATTTCCCTAAATTTTTAGATAACAATTGCAAACATTTGATGAAGAAATTGTTGTCTCATGATTTAACAAAAAGGTATGGTAATTTAAAAAAAGGAGCTCAAAATGTTAAAGAACACCCATGGTTTAGTAATATTGATTGGGTAAATTTGTTGAATAAAAATGTTGAGGTTCCATATAAACCTAAATATAAAAATATCTTTGATTCCTCCAATTTTGAGAGGGTACAAGAAGATTTAACTATAGCTGATAAAATAACAAATGAAAATGATCCATTTTATGATTGGTAGAAAAATAAAGAGAACAAAATTTTATGATATATAAAAATTAAATGTTAATGTAAGCAGAAAAAAAAAACAAAAAAAAAAAAAAAAGAAAAAAAAGAAAATAATAAATATAGTAAAAATAGTAAAAAGAAAACCAGAGAAAAAACAATAACCCTTTCTTTATTTTTTATATTATTTTTTTCTATCCTTTGTACTTGTTTTTTTTTTTTTTTTTTTTTTTTTTTTTCTTATTGTTCTTTTTCTTTTTCTTATTCTTTTTCATTTTTTTTTTTTTCTTTTTAAATTTAGTTTTAATAAATACTATATAATATATAGTTACATGTTTTAGTTGTTTTTCACATACAATATTTTTATTAAGGTAATACTTAACATATAACATTTTCATTTTTTTATATAATAATTGTCTTTTTTTTGTTATATATATATATATATATGTTAAAGGTCCTATATGTGTATATTTTTATATTTTAAAAGCTCTATGAGTTCATTAGGTATTTCATCCATTTTAATAAAATTGTAATTATGTCTGTTTATATGTTTTCTTTTTTCTAAATCATAGTTACCAGTACATGATGAAAAATTGTTCACCTTGTTTAAATTATACATATTGTTTCCATGGTCTACTCTGTTTATATCTTTTATATGGTCCATACCTTTTTGTTTTCTTTTTTTGTATGTTTTTCTAATATGATTATTTAAGTCCAATTGCCTGTTTTGATAATAATTGAATAGTTCAAAAGAATCAGAGCATAGAAGTGGTTTGTAAAAAAAATTATTGAACGTGAATGATGATTGTTGTATATCATAGGATTTAATATTAACTTTGATTAACTTATAAAAATCTTTATATGAAGTGTAGTATTTACCAAAAATTTCGAAAGGTGATGGTCCTGAGTAAGAAGTTAAGTGTTGGTGTGCTGGGATTTTTGGAAGGAATTTTTTTTTTTGGTCAAGTGTATCTATTAAGGGGTCTACAAAAAGGGCATGTTCAGAAAAAAAAAAAAAAAAAAAAAAAATATATATATATACATATATATATATATATACATACATATATATATTTTTTTTTATGTGCCATATTTATTTTACCATTGTTGTTAAAGTAGAATACTCGTGGATATAATTCTTTATAACGTTCTTGGTTACATATAATTTTTTTCCATAAATATACATCCTTCATTCTTTTATATAACAATAGTTCTACTACATCTAATATTCTCTCTGTATTTTTTTCGAGTGCATTTACTTTATTTTTTTGTTTTTTCATTGTTCGTAAAATATAATTAATATATTCTTGCTTACTATGTTGTTCACAATTACATTGATAGTTATTACAATAGTTACAATTAAAATTTGTTGGATGAATGAATTTTTTTTTTTTTCCTTTTTTTTTTTTTGCTTGCATAGTTAGGGATATATTATTTGTAGAAGAAGAATACAGAGACTTATAAGATTGTGTATTATCATTAAATTGAGGAGATTTATATGTTTGTTTTTGATATGTTATATAATTTTTATGATTAAAATAATTAATTTTGTTTATAGTTGTATATTTTTTTGATTGATGGTAAATATATTTGTTGATATCTTTTTTCATAAATTTTTTCATATTTTTTTGTTTAAATCTTTGTTTCTTTTTTGTTTCTTTGTTTTCTATTTTGAATGCTTTGCTTTTTATGGATTTACAATATTTGAATGTTGGATATTGTGTAATATATTTGGTTGTATATTTGTCAGAGCTTAGGCTATTATTACTTTTTATTCTATAAAATATATAAGAATTATCTTTTTTTAAAGAATATGATTTATTTGTTTTTGTTGAATAAGAGAGATACATATCATCTTCTTTGGAAGAATAATTTGTTTTTTTATTCTTTGATAAGACATCATTTTTATTGGTGTTAATTATAGTATCATATATGTATATTTTTTGTTTCTTTTTCTTTTTTTTTTTACTTTTTTTGTTATGATAATGATTTTCTTCAGGATTATTATATGACAAATTATTTTTATCATATGTATGAAAATAATAAGAAGAATTACTACTACTCAATATAGTACTATAAATATTATTAATTTTTGTAAGAGACTTGAAGAACAGTTGATTTTCTTCTTTTAAGTCTTCATAATTATCCTTGGATATTTTTTTTTTATTATTTCTGAATGTGTGCTTGTTCATATTTAGGATATCAACTGGGTAAATAAATATAAACATATAAATAAAAATATATGTATATATGTATATATATATATATATATATATTATATATATATTTATCATAACATTTTTATATATTTAAATTTAAGAGAAGGGTAAATAATTATACACCATGTTTTAAATACAAATATGGGTTTAAAATTTTTATTTTTTTTTATTTTTTTATAAAATACAAAACTGGTGTGTCGTTAATTTGGGTTTTTTCCAACAAGAAAGTATGCATTCACACACAAAAAAATATATACACATATATATATATATATATATATATATATGTATATTTTTTTTTTGTGACATGGCTGTGTATATTATTATAGTTGAATATATTTATAAAGTTTTCGTTTTGACAGTTTAATTTTTAAAAAGGTAAATTGAAAACTGCACATATAATATAAGTAGAAATAAATAAAATTTAAAAAAAAAAAAAAAAAAAAAAAAAAAAAAAAAAAAAAAAAAAAAATATATATATATATATAAATAAATACATATATACATATATATACATATATACATATATACATATATATATTTCATATGCTGTGTTATGAGCCCCATGATATTTTCATCGGATGGTGTGGAGTTAATTTAAAATTTTGTAATCCTGTCATGGAAATTTCTGCATGTTGTTGTGTTGTAAAATCAACAAATGCAAGATTTTTTGCAGGTATATATCTGACTTCATAAAATCCTGGATATTGATTAAAAAGAATTTCTAAAGCATTTTTATTAATTTCTTGTGGTAGATTTTGAACTAATAAAGTATAGAATTCATTTGATTTATATTGTATATTATGTTTTGATTTATTAAAATTTAATAGAGGATTATATGTACCATCTAGTTTTTGAATAATTCTTGATTTTGTTTTGGCATAATTAATATTTATATTTTTGTTGAGAAATAATTTCCCTTTGAGATTTTTATATGCTAAGGTAGAAGAAGCTATATTATTAAAAACAATAAAAGCTTGACCTCTACCTTTATAGTTTTTCTTTATATTAATATCTATAATATTTCCATAAGGACAAAAAAATTCATATAATAAAAATTTTAGGTCATTGACGTTAATCTTATCTTCCAAATTATTTACGTAGAGGGTTTGGTTAGGCGGAATATCACCACCATCCATTATGTAATATATTAAAAAAAAAAAAAAAAAAAAAAAAAAAAAAAAAAAAAAATATATATAAAAAAAAAATATATATATATAAAAGATATATCAGGGGTATAAAAAAATTAATAGAAATAAATATATTACATATATATATATTATATATATATATATATTTTTTTTTATCTCAAAAATAAATTAACAACTGCCAGAATAATACAAGCTAAAGAAACATATACAGATAAACGATCTCCAATAATTGCAAATTTTCCTAAGGTACCTAAAAACCCGTTTTTTTTATTATCAAAAATATTAGGGAATTTGGGTTTTAAATATGTACATGTACAAATACATAATATTATGACTGTTATCATAGACTCTAAATTGAATAAAGCTGACATTATCTCATCAACTTTGTAATAAAATTGTCACAAAAAAATTAAAATATAAATGAATATAAATATATTACATATATATATATATATATATATATATATATTATGTCACATTATTTTTCCATTTTATAATTGGTAAATATATTCTTTTTATCGCATATTTTTAATAAACTTACAAAAAAAAAAAAATATAAATATAAATATAAATATAAATACAAATACATACATATATATATTATATATATATATGATTTACTTTTTACAAAATAAAATATTCAAAAATTTTATAATATTTCTTATTTTTAAACATGAAAGAAAAATATAAAAATGAATAAAAAAAATAAAATCAATATTATATATATATATAATGTATTATATTAATTGTTATGGTAAAAATTTGAAGGTATCATATATATGTAATATATATATAATATTATATTTTTTAGATATAAGCAATAGATTATTTTTATATGGTAAAATATATAATATATATTATATATATAATATTAATTATTATATGTGGATATATTTTTTATCTCTTAATTTTCTATTCACAAAATAAATATATATATAAAATATATATTTTATGTATATGATATAATCTTTTCACATTTATTTTTTCATTTATTTTTTCTTTTATTTTTATTATTTTTTAATTTAAAATTTTTAATTAAATTAAAAAGTTAATACAGAAAAAAAGCCACATAATTATATATATATTATATGTATATAATATTTAGAGAGATAAAAAAAAAAAAAATATATAACACAAGTCATAAAATATATGATGCTTAAAAATATGTGGACACGGTATACAAATATAAATATCCATCACATTGAATTAAAAAAAAAAAAAAAATAACAAATAATAAAAATAAACAATAAATATAAAAATTTTATTTGTTAGTAATATTATGTAAAAAATTGTCAAATTATTTGAAAAAATATATTAAAAAGTTGTGCCCCAAATTAATGAAATGCATCATACATATATACATATATATATATATACATACATATATACATATATACATACATATATACATACATATATACATATATACATACATATATACATACATATATACATACATATATACATATATACATACATATATATATCCACATATACATATATATATTTTTTTTATATTTATATCAATAACCTTTCATTGTTGGGTTTACTCCATTGATTGTAAGAATTTCTTTGAGCTCACAATTTCTGTTGTAAAAATTAAGTAATTATAATTTTGGTTTTTTTTATTTAATGCTCTTATGGATGCTATTTCTGCATATGATATACCTCCTATATAAAAGAGAAGAACATTTTTTTTTTTGTTATTTAGATTAATTTGATTATTTTTATTTTTGTTTTGTATTGGTATGGGTTCATATCCTATAGGATTTTGTATGATATCTAAAGTTGGTCCATTAAGTAGATTAAATATTTCTGGGAAGACTTGTAAATTATTTTTTAATGCTCCGATATATTCTATTAAACGAACAGATAATGGTGCATATCCATTACATACATAGGATATATCATTTTCATCATTTGATAATAATTGAAAATTATTTTTTAATTGACACCATAAGAATTTTTGTTTATTATTAAATTTTAATATATTACATGTATATAGTTTATTTAATCTAGTTAATTCTTTTATTCCATATTGTTCTATAATATCTTTTTTTAATTCATTAATATAATTTTGATTAATACCATTAGTAAGAATTGAGAATAAACATAATAATCTATATACTTCATAAATATCTTCATTACTATAAATTAATAGTTGTATATGTTTAACAATAGATAATATTATATTTTTATTTGTATTTGTATCTAGTTGTATAATTTCATCTTCTAATTTTAATTTATTAAAATTATATTCTTTTTTTATATTATTTAAAATAAAAGATGCTATATTAACATGTGTTGATAAAGAGTTATGTTCATAATGTTTTTCTTTAAATATCCTCATATATTGATTAATTTCTTCAATATCTTTTAAAGTATCTTTTTCTTTATATGTTTTTTGTATATCACTAGCTTTTTTATGTAAAAAGCTTCCTATTTCATTTTGACTAAGATCTTTTATATCATTATATAATACATCTACTGAACTTTTTAATTTTACTCTTACCTTCATCATTTTGTTTATTCCATTACCATCACCATATGAGTTATCAAATTTATTATTATTAATCATATTATTATTATTATATGGTCTTTTTTCTTTATTTTCTTCATTAAATATAATATATCTAGGTATTTCTATTTGTAAATTCTCAATGCCAAAAAAATGATCTATTAATCCTTCATATGTAAAAGGAGTACAAAATAGTGTTATCATATCTACACGTCTATCAATAATAATACACGATTCTATATCATCACAAACATTTAATAAAAAATTAAAATTAGATATTCCAATCTTTTCTAATAAATAATTTTTTTCTTTTTTATTTTTTTTTTCTAAATTATCTCTATCTTTTTTTTTCATTAAATATTTTGTATTATCACAATGGATCATAAAATTATGGTCAATATTATTATTCTCACTAAAATTCTGAATTTTTTTCTTTTTCTTTTTTCTCTTATTGGATATGGCCACACCGTTATTATTATTATTATTATTATAATTATTATTATTGTTACTTTTATTTTTGTTTTTGTTGTTGCTTTTATTTTGTTGTTCATTATTTTCAGATATATAATTTATATCACATAATAACTCACTATATTCCTTTTCATCATTTAAATATAAATTATTAATGGATAAACTATTTTTTTTTTTTTTTTTAATTTTATTTTTTTGGATATATTCATTTTTATATTCATCTTGATAATTTTTCCCTTCTTTCTCTTCACATTTTTGTAACTCCTCATGTTTTATTTCTTCATCTATAATACTATCCTTTTCATTCTTTTTTATTTTATTATTATTATTAATAGTAAAGTATGAATCTTCTCTTTTTACAATGAAATTATTTTTATCATCATTTGATGAATCTTTTTGTGAATAATTATCCATATAATTATTAATTATGTTTTTATTATCATTATGTATTAAAACATTATTTATTTTAGAATCGTCATTTAATTTTTCCTCTCTACTTATATGTTCTTCTAATATATTATGTTTTTCTTTTTGGTCGTGATCTTTTTTTTCTTCTTCTTCATTTTTATCAGAATCATTATTTTGAGAAGAGCTCGTTTTTTTCTTGGGTGATTTAAAATATGGATTGGATGCATCCTCATTTGAAAAATTAATAAGGTTTTCATTGTCTATTTTTTTTGTTCTTCTTTCTTTTGGACTAGAAGGTTTATTCACACTGTCATGGTTATCATCATCGTCATTGTAAACGTCATTGTCATCGTCATTGTCATCGTCATTGTTATCGTCATTGTCATCGTCATTATCATCGTCATTATCATCGTCATTGTCATCGTCATTTTCATCGTCATTGTCATCGTCATCATCGTCATATTCATCATCGTCATCTCCATCATCTTCATCATCTTCATCATCGTCATCTCCATCATCTTCATCATCTTCATCATCTTCATCTCCATCATCGTCATCTTCATCTTCATCTTCATCTCCATCATCTTCATCATCTCCACTCTGTTCCTGCTCCTTACTTAAACTCTTAAAATATTCGTCTCCCCCATCGCTCATAGATAACCTTAGCTTATTCCTTTTTTTTTTTTTTTTATTTTTTTTTTTTATTTTATTTTTTTTTTCTCCTATAAATATTTTATGAAGCGCATATTTAAGAGGGACCACTGTGGTGTTGTTGTGGTTTTTAAAATTTTTGAGGTCTTGAAAATTTTGTATATTGGTTAGGATATCATAAAAATCGTCTTGAAAATTATTTGGAGATTGTATATTAAAATTACTAGCTACAATTTCTTTTCTTAATTGTATTAATTGTTCAGAAATAAATTGTGATAGGTTTCCTATGGATTTGATATTTTTAAAAACTCCATTAAAAAGTGACTGAAGAAACATTAAGCTAAAGGAACAAAAAATGAGATTACTAAAATCATTGTCTACATAATATTCTTTGAATATATTTTTTATTTCTAAGCTATATACATCATTATATAAGGGGAAAAAATAAAGAGGGAAAAGAATAATTTTTAGAGGAATATCTAAAACATTATGTTTTAATATTTCTTGTTTACATAGATAACTCATATA
>NC_041701.1:1280000-1282500 GCF_900097015.1 Plasmodium sp. gorilla clade G2
TATATGAAATAGGTATATATGAAGAGAATGTGGTTTCTTTTAAATTACTTGATTGTTATAATGGACATGTTATAAAAACTACATATTATATGAATGATGATTTAATATTTAAGGAAATAGAAAACTTGTTAAATAAAATGTATCCACTGAAACATATTTTTAATAATGATAGTGTTGTAAAAAACTATCAGAAAAAAGTATCTGAAAATTTGAAAATGGAAGAATCTTTAAAATTTGGAATTGTACTTGATTTTGATTATGTAAGAGAATGTTTTGAAAATACTAAAAAAAAATGTATGACATTATTAGATTTCTTAATAATTCTGGATAAAATATTGGAAATCTTTAGACAAAACTGCGTCATAATGTTTCTGCATGTATGTATTTTTAATGATAACGATACAAATAAAGATATTAATAATTATAGAAAACAATATTCTTATATATTTGAAGAATTAAAAGATACTCTTAAATTATTAGAACAAAAAGGTATTCCTGTTGTTATCAGAATCAATCCATTTCAATCTGTTCGTTTATTATTAAGTTATAATGATTTTTCTAATCCATTTATACAAGATGTAAATGATATGTATTTAAATGAGCAAGTAGATCATATTGTGTTAGTAACAAATAATTCGAATCTAATATCTTATTGTTATAATTTTGATCATAGAATTACTTATTCTATTAAAAATAAAAATAATAATGTTACAAGTATTAATAATAGTATCATAAACAAACATATATATATTGATACTACAAATGAGATATCCAATGATGATCTTAATGATGATCATAATGATGATCACAATGATGATCACAATGATGATCACAATGATGATCACAATGATGATCACAATGATGATCACAATGATGATCACAATGATGATCACAATGATGATCACAATGATGATCACAATGATGATCACAATGATGATCATAATAATAATAGCAACATTATTATGTTTAATAAACCTGTAATTGTTATCTCTTCTTTGAGTTCTTTACCCTTGAAAAATAATAAAATACATGATGATATAACTCTTGACAATTTCTGCTACATGACATACATTATTAAAACTTTGTATTTTCGTTTTCAATCTAGAAATATACGTAACATGCTCAAAAATAACGTGAACAATACAACTAATTTGATAATAAATCGGATAGATCAAATGAATAAAACAAATCGCGTCATCAAAAATAAAATTAATGTCCTCTTATTAGATGATATTCTTAATAAAATATTACTCAGAAAGGAAAATAAAAACATGAGCATTCATCATCTACTACAAAAGGCATATTCTCCCTTATATTATCCAATTCATTACTATATAAAAGAAAAATGTAAATATAAATAAAATAAAATAAAAATTAAATAATTTTATAAAAATAATTAAAAATTTGTATGTTAACATATGTATATAATATATATATATTATATAAACGTTTCAAAGAATATATGTTTTTGCTTTTTATGATTTTAAAAAAAAATTTCTTATCTATGTAGGTACATACATAAGACTATAGCATGTTCATAAATATATAAATATATATATATATATATTATACACATTTATATTTATCATTTTTAAAATTAAAATATTCATACATATATATTTATATATATATAATATATTCATTTATATATGTATTATATTCTCTTATAATAGTACCTTAATTATTTTCCTCTTTTCCATTACAATATCTAAATAGTTTTTACATATAAATATATATACCTCTTTATATGTTTATTTATTTATTAATTTATTTATTTTTTTTTTTTAATAAGATATGTTTGTTTTATTTATTTTTTTTTATGTAATTTTTGAATTCTGATGAATAATCTTTGTAAACATATTTTTAAAATGTTTTATTAAATGGACACCTCTTCTGTATATTTCAATTGAATAATGCTATAAAAAAAAAAATAAAAAAATAAAAAATAAATAAATAAATAAATAAATATATATATATATATATATATATATATATATATATATATATATATATATATATATATAGTGTATATATATATATTATATGTGTATATGTTCAAATATCAATAAATTTATGAAAAAAAAAAAAAATAAAAAAGAAGCTTAAAAATAAAATAGGTTTAAACGAAAAATATACATACATATATATATTATATTTATTTTATTTTATTTTTAATTTTTTCGGACTTACTTTTTCTTGAGGTATTTTATTATAATTTAAAACATTTACAACTTATATAAAATGAAGGCACCGTTTGGATTTATTCATTTAATTCGTTATTACTATACATATATTATTATATTGTATGAGATTATTTATGAAATATAAGAATTATCTCTATATATTTCAAAAAAAAAAAAAAAAAAAATATATATATATATATATATATATATATATATATATTTTTAAGGAACAGTGTTATAATATACTTTTTAATATTATAAAATACAATGTAATTATTATAAAGAAATAATTATATCATGTATATATTCATATCACA
>NC_041701.1:1287500-1297500 GCF_900097015.1 Plasmodium sp. gorilla clade G2
ATATTATATATATATATTATATTTATTAATATGCTTATATATAACTTATACTTTTTGATACATTAATAATTATTTCAGTTATATGGATATATATATATAAATCTTTGGTTATGGTTTATATAATATATATGAGAATGATAATGTATATTATATAAATAAACTCAAATATGCATAATAGAAAGAATCAATACATTTACATATATATATATAATACAACAATATAATATTTAATACATATTATACATTTATAATATATGTAAAATATATGCTACCCAATTTTAATGTGTATTGTTATTTAGCTAGCTATTATTAAGAAATTCTTTTTATTTGAATTTTTAAAATAATAAGGAACTTATAAATAAATAAATATATATATATATTTACACAGTTAATAATTTATAAATATATTCTTTTGTATAATTTATTTTTCTTTGGTTATTATTTAATAACAAAAGGTTATAAAAGAAAAAAAAAAAAAAATAAATAAATAAATTTTTTATTTTTCTTGTAATATATAATTAAAAATTTTAATAAAGAAAAATAACTATTCAAACATATATATATATATATATATATATATATATTTATGTGACATATTAAATAGATAAGACTATATAAGATTATATTATACTATATATATTTTTTTTTATCCTTCTGAGTGATATTTCTTAATTGTAATTCGTTAAGTACATTTAAAATAACTTTAATAATGATAGAAATATTGTAAGTAGATCAATAAATAGATTAATAAGTATACCAATAAGCAGATCAATAAGTATATAAACAAATAGATCAATCAATAAATAAATAAATAAATACATATCTCTATATACGTATTATCTATCTGAGCTATCTATCTTATCTGTATGTTCCTAAATATATATTTTTAATTTAAATATATTTATATTAATATCATAATGTATTTATAAATTTTTATTATATAATATACATGAATACACAGGTATTTAAATAAATAAAAATGGTAATATATTATAATTTTTTATATAAATAAATATTGGAAACGTATATATGTCTTATAAGCATGTTAAGAAATATATTTATATATTTCAATGTAAATGTTATATTAATTAAATAATTAATATGAATATCTTCATTCACTGCTTAATTATAAGTTTATAAACATTTATGTTTAATAGTAATATATATTTATTATAATGATAATAATATTAAATAAATATATAAATATATAAATGTATAAATATATATATATATATTTATATATATGTCCTTAGTATAGGTGTAAATATATCTAGATATAAAAATATAAATAAATAATATTGTATTAATATAATAATACAATTTAATTATAAATTAATAAATACACACGTATATCTTTTCTTTTATTTCTTTTTTTCATTTTATAAGTGATTCGAATTATTACTCTGAGAAGGATTGATTATATTTTATCGACCCATGACATTACAGTAATAACAAAAAAAAAAAAAAAAAAAAAAAAATTTCTATAATTATATGTCTAGTTTTATCTATTAATATAATAATATTTTTGTATATTTTTTATAATAATAATTTTATAAATTAATAGTATATTTTAACATTACACCATATATATATATATATATATAATTAAGCATGCTAGAGACCTCTAAATGAAAAAGTAATATACAAACTCAAAATATAAATAAAAGATAATGTATTTGTTTAATGTAAGTTAGTAAAACATATTAACTACTTTAAAATATAATTATAAATAAAATCTTTTATTATTATTATTATTATTTTTTTTTTATTATTTTTTTTTTTGGTTTACCCTTTATATCTAATATGAATTATTACATGCAACTAAATATATTTATTACTAGTAAATAAAAACACACATGTTTTACATATTCTTTTGTTTTATTTTTTTTTATTTTTTGTGAACATGTTCATATATTTTTACATTATATATATAATATATATATGTATACGTCACAAATAAATACAATAAATATTATATAAATTAAAATTTGAGATATATAATAATTTAATATTTTAAAGGATAAAACAAACGTATATGAGAATATTAAAAGGTTTATTCTAATATTTTCAAAATATAATATTTATAAAAATATAATTTAAATAAATAGATTTACATAATATGATACGTCTATACATATATTTATTAATAATACAAAATTGAGGTTACTCATTATATATATTTAATAATTTAATGACTATCTAGTTTTATAATGATTATAAATTGAAAAAAGTATTTTCTTTTTAATATATAAATATATATATATATTATTAGTATGTAATAATTTCCTTTGAGACATATGACTTGAAAGATATTTTAATAAGTTTACATTAAAAGGTACTATTTATTTATAAATAATTAATATAATAAAAATAAACATTTAAATAAAAGAATGTGATACACTTAGAAAAAAAAAAAAAAAAATGAGTAAAATAAAAAGATCATATACAAATCATATCAATGTTTTTTTTTTTTTTTTTTTTTTTTTTTTAATTTCAAAAAATATATCTATTAAAAATATTATCAACATACACGTGTTTACACATTTATGTATCTATTTATTTTTTTTTTTTTTCCAAAAATAATTATTAGAAATACATGCATGTAATCGTTTCAACGATACAAAATGATTAATGCATGTACCGAGTTTATAAGAATATGACTTAAAAAAAAAAAAATATATATAATTTAATATATTCTTTGTAATTAAAGTGTTTATATATGTATATTGTAAAAGTGTAAAGTATATAATATGTCATAAACATTTTATAATATTTATATAAGCATAAGAAATAAGTAGGATCTAATTATTTTTCTAATAAGGTTTATTATATAATAATTATTATTTTAATTTTTTTTTTTAAATTACATGCATGTATAAATATCGAAGTATAATATATGGTAATATTTTTCTTTATATTTATATACTTTTAATGTGAATATGCTAAATGGAGGAGGTCCAAAAATGTAGCACAAATGTATATATATATATATATATATATATATATATTATTTTATTTTTATATTAATATATATTTGTCATGTAACTTGCTAATGATATGAACATACATATAAAGATGTATAATGATAAATAGAATAAACAAATAAATAACAACATAAATAAATACATGCCATATAAAAAAATTATCCTAATGAAAGGAAAAACAAAATAGATATTCTCACACATATATAAAAATATATATATTTGAGGGTTTTATAATAAAATGCATGATTAATATTATTATAAATATATCAATAAGTTATGTGTATTTGCATAAAATAGAAGTTTGGATGTATGTATGAATAAAAAATATATTTTTGTTCTTATACAAATATATATGTTATATTATCTAAAAAAAAAATATATATATATATTACGCCTTTAATATACACACTAATATGTTTCACAATAAATATATATATATAAAACATATTAATTGTGTGTATATTAATATTATTAAAACATAATATTATTTATAAGGTAATATGGTACATAAAAAGAAAAAAAAAAAAAAAAAGAAACCAAAAAATGGGAAATAAAGGACTATTATTATAATAACAAATAATTGTTATATAAAAGAAATGGATATACATATACTTATATATATATATGTTCGTATATTCGTCATTATTCTTACTATTATTTATTTATATATTCAATAAATTAAGAATAACATTTAATATTTATATATAAATTAATATAATGCAATAATTACAAATATAATTGTATTAATATTAAATGAAGGTATACATTTATATATAGTATTGAATAGTTTTTAAATCCATTAGTCCATCCTTATATTAAATATTTTTAAAATTTTTGCTTTTTTTTTTTTTTTTTTTATTATTTTATTTTATTATATTATATTTTATATTTGTTTCCTTTATTGTAATATTATTTAAAAAAATATATAACACTAATTAATTCTTTTTAATGTAGTGAAATATCATATAAGTGTTTTATATTGATTGATTTGTTTATCCTTATTAAATAGAAACATAGTGTCATAAATTATTATGACAAACATGTAAAATATATAAATATTTATTTTTTTATTATGAAATATTTAATAAATAATATATATATAAATAATAAAATATCTTTACACGTATAGAATATAACACTGTTTATGTATGGCATTAATACAGAATTATGTAATTAGTGCATGTAAATAAATAAATAAATAAATATATATATATATATATATATATTATTCATGTTCATCTTATTAATATTATGAGAGAATAAAAATAGTGTTAAAAATATTTAGAATATAAATATTTATTAAAAATAAATAATAAAGAAAAAAGAAAAGATAATAGAAGAAGAAGCATACACAAATAAAATAAGAATAAATAATATATAACTCATATGTGAATAATAATTTATTTCAATATATATATACATATATATGTATACTTACACATTTATATAAATTATATAACATAACTTATATAATATAAAATAGTTGTCCTTATATATATTAATATATTATTGTTATAATTCTTAATTATTTTTATATTGCACAAGAATATGAGTCAGATAAATAAAACGTATCGTATAAATATATGTATTTATATATATATATATATATATATATATATATATTTAATACTATATGATAATATAAATAAATATGGATAGAAATTTTCATATAATATCTGTATTTAAAAGATGTAATAATAAGAAAACGAAAGGGTATAAGAACAAATAAGTCATAATAATAATAAATTATAAAAATATAATAAATCTTTTATTCGATTGTTATTTTATTATTTTTTTTTTTTTTTTCACTTGCATGTTTTTATTAGGGCTACTTATTATTTTATAATATAAACATATGTAAGTGTAAAAAATACACATGTGTATAAATATAATAAGATTATACATATATATATATATATTTATATATTTATATTTATATATTATGGTATAGTCATTTCTCAAACACGCTGTATGAATAGTATAAATATATTATATTATGTTACATTATATTATATGATATTATAATATGCAAGAATACAAGAATGATAAACTTATATAATAAGATATGCATGCACAGGTAAAATTATTAATATATATATATATAAACCTAAAAGTAAATATATCAGAGTAGTAACACGTATGCAAAAGGTATTGTTATATATATGTTATATGCATTTTAAAAATTATATTAATATATATATATATTACATGTTACAGCAATATTACAATATAATAATCATATATATATATATATATATATATTAATATATGTAAATCAATAAATATTTTTTTATAATTAAATAAAAAAATAAATAACATATAATACATATATCGTTTATATGTGTTTCCTTAGTATTATATATATATATATGATGTATATGTATAGATGTGTGCTTATTATTTACGTTTAATTTATAAAATATAAATATGAGAGCATCTAATTTATATAATTTTATTTAATATTTTTCACTTACTCATATATATATATATATTTTATTTTTACTTTTATTTTTTTATTTTTTATTAAAAAGTGTGTTATACTATAGAACAAGTATAGATATTACTTACACGTATATATTTATGAATTATGATAAATATACATGTATGTACACACATATATGTGTATATTTTATTGCTTGTTATATTTTATGATTATACTTATTATGTAATATGAGAAATTACAACTGCTTGTATTATTTAGTGTGATGTAAATATAAAAGAATTATATACATATGCTTAAATTATATTATCCTGAAAAATGAAAAAAATTAAAGAAAAAAAAAAAAAAAAATTTAGATACAAATATATACATATATACATAAATACATATATATATATAAGGGTATATAAATATGTAAATAAATAGTTGGCACTATTAATAATATATTATATATAATATATATAATTAGATATTACTATAATTCCACTCGAAGGGTAATATATATATATATATTTATTTAGATATATCTTTATTTTTGTATAATGTATTTTTTAGGTACAACATAAAATATATATATCATATAATAAATCATAATATTATTATTAAAATAATAGGATATATAAATAATATGACATCATCATAATATATATATATATATATATATATATATATAATGCTAGATACGTATGTACATTTGTGAGATCATCATTTTTTTTATTATTTATTTGTTTACTTATATATTTTATATTTCCATAGAATTTTATATTAATACATAATTTTACATATGAAAAAAAAAAATAAAAATAATAAGACACATTTTTCTATATATTTATATGAATATAAATATAAATAAATAAATATATATATATCATCTGTGATTTATTAAAACATATTTTAAAGGTTTTCAACGTTGAAAAATATAAAGGACATATAAAAGTATATTTATATGAACATATATATATGAATATATTTATATATATATATATATATATATATAGATACATATATGTGGAAACATTATTTTTTAAATATGATATACTTATTGTTAATATGGAGAAATCTTTGTACAGGTGTTTAATATTTTTATTTTTAATAGGATAGAATATAAATGAATAAATAAATATATAAATATAAATATATATATATATATATATATATATATATATATATATATATATATATATTATGAATACATGAACAAGATTGACAAGTTAAAATAAAATCATACTTACACAAATGAAATTTTGTTCTTGTCTTTTTTTTTTTTTTTAAACTTTCAATATAAGGTTACATATTTTATTCACTGAAATTATTTCTTATATGTTCATCGAATGGATATATAGATAAAATAAAAATTATAATATATATAAATATAATATATATATATATATAAGGGAAGAATGGTGAAATAATTTTTTTTTTTTTATAAAGACATTTTAAAACTGTACGCATATAATATATTGTTAATAAAAATTAAAATATACATAATATAATATATATATATATATATATATATATAAACATTGATGTGTGAAACATATATATTATATATATATTTATTTATTTATAGTTATGGTTATAATTATATATTATATATTTATATATATTTAAAAAAAAAAATTATATTATTTCTTACAGTTTTATTTTTATATTTGCTATAAAGCATATAAAGAATATTATTTAACATAAAAAAAAATGGAATTAACTATATTATATATATAATAATATACATATATATTTTGTTTTTCTCTTTTTTTTTTTTTTTCCTCATATATATATATATATATATATATTATATATATTATACCATTTGTACTTTTAGGCATAACTTTTAAAGTCATATGAATTTACGTACAGCAAATAATTTATACGGAAAAAAAAAAAAAAAAAAAAAAAAGGAATATCTTTTAATATATATTAATTTTCTCTTTTTTTTTTTTTTCTTTATTTTTTTCCTTCTTACTTCTTTTTTTTCTGGATTTTTTGTTTCTTTATTGCTTTTTTTTTTTTCCTTCTTTTTTTTTCGTTTTCATGTCCTTTATTTGGTTTCCTTTTTTTGTTTTCCTCAAATAATGTACTAAATTTTTGTATCTTTTTAATATTAATTCTGAAAAAATATATATATATATATATATTATTACATAATATATTCACATATTCTTTTATTAAAAGTATTCTTTTTGATGTATTTTTTTTTTTTTTTTTTTGTACATTATTATATATATTTTTATGTTTCCATAATGATTATTTTTATTTAACCTTTAAATATATATATATAATTAATAATTTAATAACTTAAATAAATTATATATATATATATTATATATATTTTTGTTTTTTTTAATTTATTATATGATATAAATAAAAATATATGTATATAATTTTATACATATTACTATTTTCATATGATATTTTATATTATATATTATATATGGATAATATATGATATTTATTATGAAATATTATATATATAAATATAATATATATATATATATATATATATAATATGTATGTAATAGTATGGTATTATAAAGTATCTAAAATAAAATAGGATGCAATTATATATTTTATTGGAGAATTTATTATATATATGTTTATTAAAAGGCAAGAATACAAAATTTTTATAAAGTATATAAATAAAAAAAAAAAAATATATATATATATATATAAAATAATAATAAATTAATACATATATATATATATATATATATATATATATTAATTTCCTTTTTTTTATTTTAAAGGTTTTAATTTTTATTGGGATCCATAAAAAATATTTAACATTAAAAATATAATAGATCATAGTTATACATATATATATATATATATATATATATATTTATATATATATGTGTTATTGTATTTGATAAAATATTTCATTATATACACATATATAAGAGTGTATTCTGAAAAACTTTCTTGTAATAATATAATTAAATTTATGAATTTTTTTTAAGGCAATAGCAACCTTTCTTATATGTTTTCTTTTTATCTATTATGTGAATATAAGTTAATAATATTATATATATATATATATATATATGTATATATTTATTTATTTATATATGTATGTATATTTGTATTTGTATATTAAAATATATTATTATATGTGTATATAAACTCTCATTATTTATTGATTTTTAATTTAAAAAAAAAAAAAATATATACCATTTGAAAATAATATATATATATATATTATATATATATGTACATGTCTGAATATACATAAAATAATCCTGAGACGTGTATTTTATTATACCAAGAGAGAAAAGAAAAGAATTGAAAAGAAAAAAAAAAAAAAAAAAAAAAAAAAAAAGAAAAGTTTTCTTTTAATATGATCTTTTGTAAAGATAATAAGAAAAAAGAGTCAAACAAAAAAATTAATGTGTACAGAGTTGTAGAAGATGATATATGTTTGACTAAGAATAAAAAAATTTGGAAAGGAAAATTATTTTATGAAATGAACCTATTAAGGTTCCTTCTTAGTAAATCCAGTTTTGTAATAGTTCTTTTTTTGTATGTTTTTTTTGTACAAGTAAGAAAATAATGATACTATAATTTTTAATTATATGTAATATTAAATGTTTGAAATGTTGTAAGAATGGAAGAAGTATTTTGTTATCTCTTCTCACCAATAAAAATATAATATATATATATATATATATAAATATATTTATTCATTTGTATAATATTCATTTGTATATATTTAATTGTATATATTTAATTGTAGAGATTTTATAACTTAACAGAGAAGAAAGGAAAGAGTAGTAAGAATGAAAGAGAGAGGTATAGTGATGCAGAGGAGCATAGAGATTCAAGAAATTTAGCTGAACGTATTGATGTTCCATTGCAAGAACATTTAGAAAATTCAAAGGAAGAAGATGAACATGGATTTAGGATATTGTTACAGAATATGAATCCTGAATTTTCTCATGATGAAGAAGAAAATCATGTTAATAATAATAAATCAGAAGAAGAAATAAATGATGATATTTTAAGAGCTTTAAAAATACTTAAAGGTGTTGAAAAGACATGGTATGAAAAATGTTTAAAAGAAAGAATAAGATACTGGGAAGTTAAAAGATGTTTTTGGAATGATATTGAAGATATTACTTGGAATGATTTATATTTTGGTCCTTTAACTAGAGATATGGATATTGATTGGAAAAAAAATATTTGGAATATTTGGATGGATAATGTTTATAAACAAATGTGGAAAGAAGATATGAAAGATGCTAGACATTTTAAAACGAGAATTAAAAGAGCTTATACTTATCAAGAAATTAAAAATAGATTTCATCAAAAAGAAAAAGGATTAAATGAAAAAAAAGGAAAAATTATTAACCAGTGGAATATATTTATAACCAAATGTGTAGAAGAATGGAAAAAAGAAAAAACACGAAGAACAAAAAGGTTAGAACCAATAGCAGTTGCATAAAAAAAAAAAAATATATATATATATATGTAAATAATTTAAAATAATATGAACACTATATATATATATATATATATATAATTGAAAATCGTTTAGGCAAATACCTTTATGTCTTGAACATATTAAAGGAAATGGATATCC
>NC_041701.1:1302500-1315841 GCF_900097015.1 Plasmodium sp. gorilla clade G2
ATTTAACCATTATTATATGCTAAAGTGCAGCTTTTTTATAATTTAATAATTTTTTTTTTTTTTTTTTTCTCCTTTCATTTTATTTGTATATAACGCATTTTTATTTATATACGTGTAGCGGACATTTTAATTTGTATATAAATGATATCATAAATAAATATGTGTGTATATTTTGTATATTTATTTATTATTGATCCACTTCACATCATTTTTATAAAAAAATAAAATGAATTTAACACACATATATATAATATATATATAATATTATAAAATTATAATTTCATAATATATATAATTTTTAAAAAATTCTTCCAAATTTTATTATTAACAAAATTATAATTACGAATATGATGATTTATTGTATTATAAATAACGATTATAATTTTAATATTTATTGTTTATATATATAAAATAAAAGAAAGCATCTGTTATATATATAATATATATATTATATATATTAATATGTTTATCAAATTTTATTAAATACTATTTATTGTTATTCTTTTAAAAATATATATATTGTTAAAAAATAATAATTAATAAGTACATTCAATGTTTTTATAAAATAGTATTTTTGGATTTATAATATTGTAGAAATTGTACTTTACTAGAAATATTTTTATTAAAAGAAAAAAAAAAAAAAAAAAAAAAAAAAAAAAACATATTTATACATTATATATTTATTTATTAATTTTTTTTTTTTTTTTTTCCAGATTTGTTATATAAATACATGTAATACATATAGAATATATATATATTTTTTATCTTAAGAAGAAAAAGGTTATTCTAAAGATTTTTCTAAAAATATAAATTATTGTCCTTTAAAAATATAAAATAAAAAATAAATAAAACAAGAGTGCAAAAATATATTAGTTCATTGTTTATTATTGAACGAGTTTTTAATATTATTTTTAAATTTGTTTTTTTTGAAAATTATAATATTAAAATAATATATATTTATATTTATATTTATATATATATATTATTTAAAAACAACCTGCATAAATATTTTGGTACATTAACTATAGAAACCTATAACAAAAAAAAAAAAAAAAAAAAAAAAAATTAATATAAAATTATTAATTTCTTAAGAAACTAAAATATTAGAAAAATGTAATAATTGATTATATATATTAAATAATTATAACTTTGTATATAATTCATATATATATGTAATAATATATATATATAAATAATATGTATTTTAATTTAATTATGCAAAAATAAAAATAATAACATAATAATTATAAAAATTATAAAGAACAAAAACATAAGACCCTTCATAATTTAATGACATAAAAAATAATGCTTATATAAATATATAATAATATGTTTATTATATATTTGATTATATATATTTATATGTTCACAAATTAAACAAAAAAAAAAACATTATATTATATTATATATGTTATATATTATAAAAAGTACATAAGATTCTTTCTAATTCTAAAAAATAAATAAATGCAAAGATTATATAGAAAGTTATTTTATAATATATATATAGTAAAAAATATAGTATAGTTATATATATTATAAAATAATTTTATATAAGAACAATAATATATATTTTTTTAATAATAATATTATTAATTGTTTTATTATTTGAGTTTAATTCTTTTGTATATATTATTATGAATAAATAAAATTATATATATGACAATGAATATATTTTTTATTATATAATCTAAATATATATATATATATATATTTGGGTGGCAAAAGTAAAATATATACATTAGAAAAATAAATTCAAAAAAAAAAAAAAAAAAAAAAAAAAAAAACATTATATTATAATAGTAGTAACTTATGAGGATATTATTATAACCACAATTGGAAGTATTTTATGAATAATATATGCATATATATTTATAGAGAAAGAATATCATACATTTAAAAAAAACTAATATGTTTTAAAAGTCATCAAAATGAGATTATATAAAGAAATGAGAAAAATGCAGAAAAATTCAGCGAATTGTATATTTTTTAAAATTTTCATTATTGTTATCATGTTTTGTACCTTACAAGTAATAAGAAAGATATAGAATAAATATATACATATATATATATATATATATATTAACATAATATTTATTCACACATACATTACAAATATTTTTATTTTATTTTATAATAATAATTATTATTATTATTTATTTTATTATTTTTTTTTTTTTTTTTTTTTTTTTAGAGTGCTAGCCATATAGAAAAAGATAATTTACCTGACCTGCAAGGTGAAATACATATACATAATAATATAATAGCTCGTAGTTTGGCATCAGCATATATTTCAGAACAAAGATATAAAAAGGTTGAAATGAATAGTAATGATTTGGAAAGAAAATGGAAAAACATAAGTTTTGAATGGAGAAGAGATTTGAATGATATATGTAAGCAGATATTTTGGGAATTTAAAAAAGTATGTATAAAGAATAATGTAAATGTAGATATAGAAAATGATATGTGGAAAACATGGAGAGATCAAGTACAAAATCGTATTATAATGAAAGAAGAAGAAGATAATAAAGATTATTTAAAATTTAAAGAAACCCCTTATACTACTAGAGATATGGATAAATTTATATATGAAAAAACCATATCATTTAAAATATTTAACGATGAATTATTGAGTGAAAAAGATTCCTTCATTGATTGTCTTATAAGTAAATGGTTAAAATATAAAGAGGAACATTTAGATACAAAAGGAGTTAAGGAATTAAAAGAACAATGTAAAAAAAGTAAATTAAAAATGGGGGGAAAGAAAATGAAGAACAAAAAAATTATGGAAATATAAACCGAGATTCTTTCACATGTGTGACAAAAAAAAAATATATATATATTTACATATTGATAGCATATATTATAAAATATACTTGTAAGTTATAAAAATATTTTAAATTAAAAATATTATATGTAACATTAATTGTAAAATTCTTTGGATAAAACTTAAGAATATGGTCATAAAAAGAAAAATATTTTTTTTTCTTAATTGAAAAATGATGTTGCATATATAAATATATTTTTGTTTTGTTTATTTTTTATTTTATTTTATTTTTTTTGTTTAGTGTAATTTATTTGATTGTGCATATGATACTTTTGACATACATAAACACTCATACACATGTATAAATATACATATATGTTTGATGTAGGGTTTTTGATTTATATAATTTTTAATATAAATATATTATTATTTAATACTAAAAGACAAATATACCCTTTTTATTTTAATAAGTAATATATATATATATATATATAATAATGTAATAGTGGTTTTCATTTTATCATTAAATTGGCACAAATATATTTATTTATATATAAGATGAACATTTTAATTTTCTTTATATCTATATTTTAAAAATATAAACCAGAATAAAATTATGACCTTGAAAAAATTATACTCAAAATATTTATATGAATAAAATTATTGGCAGCTCTGTATGCATAAAGATCATCATAAGTATAATATGAAAGGGATATAATATATATTATTGTTATGATCATTTTATTAAACAAATTGAACTAAATATAATTTATTCATAATTTATTTAAAAAAATAGTAACCCTAATTATCAAAAAATTAAGTTATTATAATAATAATATACTAAAGCAAAAATACTAAAACATAAATATGTAATAAAAAAAAAAAAAAAAAAAAAAGAGAATGGGCGAAAACATATATATATCGTATGTTATCTTAATAATTATAATTATAATATATATATATATATATATATATATATATATAATTAGAAAATATGAAAATTCTAGTTGTATATATTATTATTAAAATAACTGACATGTTGTACATTAAAAAAAAAAAGATTAATAAATAAAATTGTTTTTCATCATATTATATATATATATATATATATATATATATATACTTTTAAAAAGGATCATAACGATAACGTGCCAAAGGAATTAATTCATAACGTTTTGTTCTATCTATACCATCATCATAATATAGAAGATCCTTACTATTTAAAAATTCTTCGTTATCATCTAAATCATCAAAATAATCTTCATTATCCTTATACATATAATTTGTATTCTTTTCAAAATCCATTATATCAAATGTTGGAAGAGTAGATAAGTCAGTACGTTTATCCTCTTCTACTTCCTTTTCTACCTTCTCTTTATCACGAACTCTCGATAACATTGCTTCTTCATAAGCACCTTCCTTTTTAGTAGATGTATATGCTCTTGACATTGCCTTGAGTAATTTATCAACAGTCAATTTATTGAATAATCTTTTAATATACATACACACATAATTTTCTAAAATTGAATAAAACCTATCAAAAATACGGATAGAGTTTCTCAAGAAAAATATAACATTTTCAAAATAAGCATAAGCTTTCATCATACCATATGTAAAAAATGAAAGGGATAAACCATGACTAATGGCATATCCTACTTGCCAATCAATACTATGAACAGAAGGTTCATAATCTGGTTGTGCTAATTCTACACCTTTTGTTTGTTTTTTTAATTCTTCAGGTAAGTGATTTGGAAAATATAAAATATTTCTATATAACATATTACCTCCCATATAATATCCCAAAAAGGGCCAAGTGGTGGACATTGCTGTAGTATCAAAATCATTAAAAACCATATTATACCAACTATTGGCTTTCATAACACTTTCGGTTCTTGCCTTAAGTGTATAAAATACTAATGGTATGAATTTTTTATCAATAAATTGTGACATTTTTTTATATGAATGGAAATTGGAACTTCCTATGGCTTGATATTCACATAGAAGACTTAAATTATTTAAGTTGTACATAGAGAAAATAACTGAACATAAATAATACAAATTAGCCATAATAAATGTTTTTCCGTATTTGAGTTGGATGGTTGGTTTTTTTATATGCATTGGGAAAAAGACATTTGTTAATTTATCATACATACTACCATAGTAAGCGTAGGCAAAACGTAAGAAAGGTTCATCATGTACAGATAAACGCAACATGTCTGCTTTACCATATATTCTATCAAGTTTATCTACATCATTACTTATTTGTATAACGAACATCATTTGAAATACTGTAAATAAAGTTTTTGCAAAAAATCTGGATGCCATAGATTCATGAATTTCTTTTTCTCTATCAGCTTGGTTCATTTTAGAATAATTTTTTTCCAGATTAAACATGAAAATGTTGTTCATACTCTGCAAAAAAGTAAATAGATTGTGTATTTGTATGTATATGTGTATATATCTATTTATGTATGTATATATATATATATATATATATATATATATATTTTAGAATATAGAATGATTTATGATGGGAAAAGGGGAAAAAGCAAATTTAAATGAAATATATACAAATATATATATATATATATTTTTTTTCATTTTATTATTTTTTAATTTTTTAATTTTTTTTCTAACCACATCATCATTTCTTCTGTGAGAAAAATAGGTAGCTTGTATTTTTTTAAAGAGTAGATAGACTGTTTGTAAGAAAGAGGTTCCTGAAAATATATCTTTGTTCATTTTATATATAACAAAAAAATCATTTACGACTTCTTTTAACATTGCTTTATTTAAGGTATATGCATATATAAGACCATGTTTGTAATAGTTGAGAGGGTTTCCAATAATATTATGCAAAAAATATTTAACTCTATCCCATACTTTACTAGACATGGGAGTACAAGAAAATGTTTTTCTTAAAAGCATAATATCAGCTCCAAAGATAAGTTTATCATAATTTTTTGTATATAATTCATATGTATCTCTCATTAGCATAATCTTATTACTTATATTATATGGGTTATGATATTTGAACAATGTTAGGGCATGTTTTTGATTAAAATACATAAAAAAGGCATCATCAATAAATCTTTTTAAGTGAATATTCCATTTACTATATTTCGGTGGTATAAAGGTACCTCGTTTCATATTTTCAGGCATGTTATATCTTGTATTTGAATCGTCATAATTTATAAAAAAGAAACCAGTGAGATATTGAATAAACCAATCTTTAAATCTAGCTTCTACCATCATACTTAGGGGGAAAGGGTGTTGAAGATTTGCAGGTGTTTCGTTTAAATAGTTAAAGAAATCTAATTGTAAAAATGCATTTAGATGGACTAAAAATGTTATGCATTTTTTAACCTTCTCTATCAATTTATTATCAATTAGCTTTTCCAGTTCTGCTCGTATCAAGAAAAAAAGAAAAATATAAATAAAAATAAAAGTTAATGTGTACTTGTACAATATATAGACACACCAAAGTAATATATATATAAATAACCAATAGGTTCATAGAGAATATATAGACACATTAAAAGTATATATAATCATGTGATAAATGGTTAAGTCAATGAAATATATGTAAATTGATAATGAAAAAATGAAAAAATAAATATATATTTTCTTTTTCTATTTCAGTAATTATTATTTTCTTTGTTACCTTCTAATAAATATATAGATACATATTTTTTTATACGATGATTATGCATTCTCTTTATAGTTGAAGGCATCCAATGGAAAGTAACCATAGTTCTTTTTGTATCGTCTTCATCTTTTATACTTAAATACATGGCATTAGAAATGCTATAATTAGGTATATCTATAAGAATGAAAATAAATAATTTTAAAAGAATATAAAAAAAAAAATTAAATAATTAATATAAAAATATTAACATATAAATATTAACATATAGACATAAATATACAAAAACAAATATATGTAATTACATATCCATCTTTATATATATGTATTTTTATAATATTATTATTCTTTAAAAAAATGCTTTTTGGAGTACAACATATACGTATTTGTAAATTTAAAAAATAAAATAAATAAATAAATATATAAATATATATATATATATATATATAAACAGTTTTCATTTTTTTCTCGTTTTTTTTTTTTTTCTTTCTTTTTATTTTTTATATTTTTTCTCGTTTTTTTTTTTTTTTTTTTTAAATATACCTTTATATGTTGTCATTCTAAATAAGAATAAAAAGGTATACCAATTTAAATCGTGCATTAAGAAATTACTATAATCCTCATAAATATTCATATTTGTTATAAAGGAACTTATATTATTGACTTTTAGTATTTTTGTTACATATATATAAAATTTCTGTGCCATAGATATTTTATCCTGAGATTGATCTAATAATTAAAAAAAATATACATAAATATACACATATATATATATATATATATATATATATATATTATTAAAATAATGCTATAGATGTGTGTATGAAAATATTCAAGCCATTATATTTTATTATATATATATTCTTTTATATAATTACTATTTATATATAATAGGGTTCCTTCACAAATACTACATTTTGAACTATCAAATTTCTTATGACGAAAAATTGAAGCAATTCTGTGAGAAAAGGACCTATTTTTTCTATTTCTCATATAACATTTCTCAACACCTACAAATAAAACATATAAAAATCAATTCATGTATATAATAATACACTATTTCTGTTTCTATAAAATATGTTACTATATATTTTAAATTCATGCTATTTAATATATATATATATATATATATATATATTTTTTTAATTTTATTTTTTATAATTACATTTTACAAGATTTTGATATAAGTCTTTCAATCCAATCTGATCTTTATAAGAAAGCTGAATGGCTAAAAAATTAAAATAAATATATAAATAAACACATATGTATATATATATATATATATGTATACACGTGGTATTATATAATAATATGAATACACCATTATATTTGTATACATTAAAAATATTATTCTATTTTACTCCTTCCAAATTTATTTTTTAATTTTTCTTTTATTACCATTATAATATCCTGGTAAATACAAGGAACTTACGTAAGCATCATTATTTCCATCTGATGGTATAATTTAATAAAAAAAAAAAAAAAAAAAGTATGTATAGAATCATTAAAAACATAATTCTTCATTTACATATTTTATATCTCATTTATATTTTAATTAAATTACTTAAAATTCCAACAAAATTTAAAAGATGCATATATATAATATGATCACTATTAAAAACACTGTAATATTTTATAAAATAAAAATAATTTGTAAACAAATTAAATGGATCAACTACTTTTGAAGCAGGAACATTCTCTTGTGAAAATTTATAGTTGTTATTATCGTGAAATTCTACACCCTTTTCTTGTTCTTGTTTAAATCTTTCACTTTCATATATATTACACTCCTTTCTACTTCTACACATAAATTGTAAAAATTTCTCTTTTAAATGTTTATTTTCTAATAATACCTGTACATTCAAACTTAATTTATGCACGTTACCATATAATTCCATCTGATATTTATTAATATGATGTATTAAAAACTCTAAAACGGAACATTCTTCTGATGTCGAAAATATATTATTCTTTAAATATTGTTCTCTTCTTTTCATTTGTCCCTCATACAAACTACTTTCATCACAAATCAAATCTAACACTTTAAATCTATCAGATTGATTAAATTTTAAAATACTCTGCCAGTTAAGATATTTCAAACTTCCTATTTCAAAATACTTTTTATAATTCTTTAGAGCTAATTTTAAAGTAATAAAATGTCCAATAGCTATAAAAAAAAAAAAAAAATAAATAAATATAAATAAAAATATATATATATATAATTACATATTTAAACTTTAAGTATACAGCTAAAACAAATAAAAATTTTTTATGAACATATAGGCAAAAAAACATTTTATTATGCACATACAGCCAAAAAAAAAAATATATTAGGAACATACAGCCAAAAAAAAAAAAAAATATTATGAACATACATCCAAAAAAAAAAAAAAAATATTATGAACATAAAAATAAAAAAATTTTATCATCCACATATGCATAACCACAAAAATAAATCTACTATAATCATAAATATAATAAAAATATTATGAAAAAAAATTGAATATCATTTTTATTATCTTTTAAATAAGTTTGAATATTTTAAAGTAATACAGAAGCATTTTTTTTTTTTAGTAGTTTTGATATATTTGGGGAATTTATTTATATAATTTAATACGTTCTATAGTAAAAACTTTTAATAAAATTTATATTTCATAATGTGTTTCTATAAATATAAATAATTATATGGAAATATTTGACACATGAAGATCACTATAGTTTTTATTTTTTATAAAACTAAAATGTGGATTATATCATGAAACTTTAGAAAAATTTAAAAAAATAGAAACATATGGAAAATTATTAACATAATCTATCTTTCACATATAAATTTTTCCATTTTGAAATTGATCAATATTTTAAGTATTCTTAAAGAACTCAAAATCGTCTTTTTATTATATTATATTTTATTTTTTTTTGTTTTTGAAAATAAAACGAAACAAAAAACATGAATAAATTAATAATTTAATTTTATTATACTTATAACAATGATATATATATTTAATTAAATTATAAAAAGGATTTAAAAGGAAATTATTTGGGAAAAAATATAAATATATATATAAATTAATATTAAAAATTAATATTATAAATTAAAAGGTCTAAAAATACATTTCCACGAATTGAATATTTCATAAAAAAAATCCTTTTATTCATTAGCATATTAATAAAAAAATAATAATATTGTTATTTAAAAATATATTTAATATAAATAAAAAAAAATATATATATATTTTTTTAAAGAACATTATATGTTAATTGTTTTTAGATTTATCTTCAATTTGGAATATAAAAATTGAAATGAATTGGAAAAAGAAAAAAAATTCAAAATTCACCATATGGTTTAATAAAGACACATACAAAATATTAAACATATGATATAAAAAATAGTCTATTATATGATAATACTAAAATAATTATTAAAAATATAAATATGCATACTAAACTAAATAAAAATATTTAAGGTATTTCAAACATTATTTTAAAATTTTTTATCAATTTTAACAAAGGGGTAATTAGATATAAAAGGAAATTTTTAATAAATAAATATTTGCATTGAACCTAAAATTATTAATATTTTTTCTCATTCAATTTTTAAATATATATTGAAGATTTTTTTTTTTCCTCATATGAATATTTTTAGTATTTTTTTTATTTATTATAATTACACATATTTTTTAATATTTAAAAAGCAATTCATATATTTATTATATTGACTTGAAATATAAACAATATATATTATATATAATTTTTACATAAATAATCTTTAAAAAATATATATTTTCACCGAACATTTATATGTTATATTTTAATTTTAATATATTTTTTTATTCCTTTTATTTGTGTTAAAAAAAAATTCATAATTATATATATATATATATATATATATAAATATATATATGTAATATCCATATGCGTCTTTCCTTGCACACTTTTAAGAAAAAAAAAAATATATTATATATATATATATGATATAATATGTGCACTACATATTTTAATATCGATTAAATTATAAATAATTGTTAATATTGTATTTTTTTAGCAATACATATATCTTATGAAAAAAAAAAATATTTTAATAACAATTTTGTATTAATTTTCAAGTAAAAAAAAAATATATATATAATAAAATTCTTAGTAACCAATAATTTTTAATTAGAAAAAAAAAAAAAAAAATTAAGTTTAATCTAAAGTTACACGCAACTTCCTTATATGTCATAATGATTTGTATTATTTTTTATATTTAACATATGAGTAAATTTATTGTAATATTCTAATGCACCAAGTAATTTTATAAGTAAATATATTAATATTAAATATATTTATTAAAAAAAAAAAAAATAAATAATCCATATTTTTAAAAATATACAAATACAAACTAATATATATAATATATATAACATATATGTATGTGTATGCAAAATCATTAGTATAAAATTATAAAATATTATATGAACGAATTGTATTAATATATTAAGTGAAGAAAAACACATCGATACACCTTATTACATAAAGAGAAAGAAGACAAATTTATTATTATAAAAAGAATTTCATGTAATTACATGAATTATATATATATATTTATATATATATATATATATAATATATTATTTAGTATGTAATACTTTTATATTTTTTCATAAATAGTAAATTTTATTTTAAAAAGAAATTGTTTTAGATCTTTTATTTTATTTTATTATATTATTTTCTCTATTATATTATTTATTTTTTTTCCTTTTTGATATATGGGTTCAGGGTTTGTTGGAATTATTCATTAATTAACAGATAACCATGTACCTTGTTATGTTTTATACATTATTTTAATTTTATTTCTTTTCCTATTATTTTGTCACGAAGAAAAAGAATATTTATTTAATAAATAGTAATAGATTTTACTTCATGCATAAATTAGTTAAATAAAATAAATATTGTAAAATGATAATTTGGTTTATTCAACCAACGATTTTTTACATAATTTTTATCTTAGCACGAAATATACAATGTACCTACAAAGGAGATAATATAAATGAAATAAAAAGCATATTAGACAATGGTGAGTTATACAATAGCTTAAGCAATTTAGAAAATCTGTTATTGCAGACATTAGAACAAGATGAATTAAAGATTCCAATGATGAAAGGTGATCTTGATAAGTATTTAAATATGTCAAATTTTAAAATACTTAATGAATTAAATGCTGATGGGGCAGAAAAACCATATATAATACCTACAGCTAATTGTAGTGCTAATGATATAGTAAAATATGAACATGCTTTAAAAACTCAAATAACTCTAGAATATAAACCTGAAATATCTGATAAGATTAAAAGGAAAAACATTGTTATCAGAACATTAAAAATAATAAAATTTATGAAAACACCAATGGATGCTTATAAAAGTACAAATAATATAAAACAATCTCTATTAGAAATGAATAAACTTTTTACAAATAAAGAAAAAAAATTAAACGAACATACCATTAATGCTTTAAGACTCAGAGACAGGATATTCAATACCAATAAATTAACTCATAGAGCTATTAAAAAGGGTATTTCTACATACATGCCTATAGAAACGAAATCTGATATAATTGATTATGATGATCTTTTATTTACGAACCATCCAAGTATTGAACTTATGGAAAATTTAGATAAATTAGCAAATTATTACCATATAGGAATGTTTAATTTGATTGGTTCACATTATATAGGTAATAATATATATTAAAATTTTAATGTATTTTTATTATATTTATGATTATAGTAGATTTATTTTTGTGGTTATGCATATGTGGATGATAAAATTTTTTTATTTTTATGTTCATAATATTTTTTTTTTTTTTTTGGATGTATGTTCATAATATTTTTTTTTTTTTTTGGCTGTATGTTCCTAATATATTTTTTTTTTTGGCTGTATGTGCATAATAAAATGTTTTTTTGCCTATATGTTCATAAAAAATTTTTATTTGTTTTAGCTGTATACTTAAAGTTTAAATATGTAATTATATATATATATATTTTTATTTATATTTATTTATTTTTTTTTTTTTTTTATAGCTATTGGACATTTTATTACTTTAAAATTAGCTCTAAAGAATTATAAAAAGTATTTTGAAATAGGAAGTTTGAAATATCTTAACTGGCAGAGTATTTTAAAATTTAATCAATCTGATAGATTTAAAGTGTTAGATTTGATTTGTGATGAAAGTAGTTTGTATGAGGACAAATGGAAAAGAAGAGAACAATATTTTAAAGAATAATATATTTTTCGACATCAGAAGAATGTTCCGTTTTAAGTTTTTAATACATCATATTAATAAATATCAGATGGAATTATTGGTACGTGCATAAATTAAGTTTGAATGTACAGGTTATTTAGAAATAAACATTTAAAAGAAATTTTACAATTTATGTGTAGGAAGTAGAAAGGAGTGTAATATATATGAAAGTGAAAGATTTAAACAAGAACAAGAAAAAGGGTGTAGAATTTCACGATAATAACAACTATAAATTTTCACAGAGAATGTTTCCTGCTTCAAAAGTAGTTGATCCATTTAATTTGTTTACAAATTATTTTTATTTATAAAAATATTACATGTTTTTAATAGTGATATATTATATTTGCATCTTTTAAATTTGTTGGAATTTAAGTAATTTAATTAAAATATAAATGAGATATAAAATATGTAAATGAAGAATTATGTTTTTAATGATCTATACATACTTTTTTTTTTTTTTTTTATTAAATTATACCATCAGATGGAAATAATGATGCTTACGTAAGTTCCTTAGTATTTACCAGGATATTATAATGGTAATAAAGAAAAATTAAAAATAAATTTGGAAGAGTAAAATAGAATAATATTTTTAATGTATACAAATATAATGGTGTATTCATATTATTATATAATACCACGTTATACATATATATA
>NC_041702.1:0-62500 GCF_900097015.1 Plasmodium sp. gorilla clade G2
ACGAAAAAAGGATTTTAAATTTTTTCTATTATATTATATTTTATTATTATTTATTTTTTTTTTTTTTTTTAATTTAATTCCAAATTTATATAAAAATTATTTTTATATAATTTTATTTAACTTTTAAATATTTTATTCAGGATGAAAATTTCAAAGATTTATTTCTTCCGTTGCTATTATAGCAGTTAATTATTTTTATCCAGGATATGTTTTAGCAGGTAGTAGTGATCAGGTGGCTAAAAAAATTAACAGACTGCTCAAAAGAAAGAAGAAGAACATTATAATATATTTTCTTCCGTAGCTTCTGTTCTCGCTTGCCCTAATAGGTGCTGGTGTAGGTTTTGGTATATATTATAAGAATCATAAATCTGATAACAAAGAAGATGGAAATGATAAAAAAGGAGGTGATTCCAAAAAACAAAACAAGAAAGCACACCACTTTTTACCTGCTAAACCTTCAGCATAATTTAAAAAGAATAAGTTAATATGGGAAATACAAAAATCACATAACAAATAATAAAATTGGATTGTTTTTTATTTGAAGGATTTATAATATAATTTACCTAATATTTGAATTTAGGCAGAACAAAAAAAAAAAAAAAAAAAAAAAATGCAAAAGCGAATTTGGGATGAGTTCTTTTTTTTTCTTATCTTTTGGAAAAGCATAAAAAAGAATATAGTATATAATATACTATATAATAATATCTCATATTTTAATACACTCTTTATAAAAGAACGATTTATATATATTTTTGCATAATAAAATGAATTGGTTCTTATTTTTATATGATTTTTTTTTTTTTTTTTTTTTTTCTTAATAATTATAATAATTCTTTTTTTTTAATTTTTATGTGTTTAGATGTATGCATATAATAATAATTTTATATAAAATATAAAAAAAAAAAAAAAAAAAGTAAAAAATTATTAAAAATAAAAAGAAAATTGTAGCGAATGAAAATAATAATAAAAATGAAACTTTTTTAAAGAAGAAACGCACCTTTTTAAAAAATAGTATATTTGCTAATTTGGGGTTGTTCTTTTAATATATTTTTTTCTCCTTCTAATTTTAAATAAATATATATTGTTATAGGAAAAAAAAAAAGGAAAAAAGAAAGAGTATACTTCCCTATATTTTTTTTATTTTATGATGTTAATTATAGAAAGATAAATAAAAAATTTATGTTTATTTAGTAAAAAATATAATATCTGATATTATAAAAATATAATATAATATATATATATTATATATATATTATAATGTAAAATTATAAAATCTTGATTATTTATTTATATTTTATAATAATTATAAATTATCCATAAAAATAAGATCAACTTATAAAAATTTAAAATATACTTTGTTCAATAAATATCTATATTTTTTCTAATTATATATATATATATAAACAGCAAAAAAGACATAATAAATATGAATACTTTAAGAAATATATATTTTTCGTTTTCCTTTTTTAAAAAAATTAAGAAATAAAGGAAGAAAAGGAAAATAAGATATATTTTAAAAAAAAAAAAATTCATTATGTTATTATTATTTTATAGTAGATAATGACCTGGAAATATATATAATTCTTTTGATATACATATTATATAATTGAAATATTTATTTTTTTTTTAAAATATTAAATTTTTATTTATAAAATAAAAATAAAATTATTCTTTTTAAAATTTTAAAATATTTTTAAAAAAATAATAAATTTTAAAATTTTATAACTTTTTTTGTAGAAAATTTTTTTTAATAAAATTTTATTAAAAAAGCGATAATTTTTTTAAAATAAAAAAAAAATATAATATATTATTATATCTTAAAAAATTTAAGATTTTTATATATATATACAAAAATAAATATTTTATTATTTTTAAATAAGCATATTTTTTTCTTTTAAAGAAAATAAATATATTTTTTTAAATTTATAAAAAATAAATATAATAATAAATAATATATTATATATATATGCATATTTCTATATAAAAATAAATAAAATAATAAATAAAAAAATAACATATAGCTAACAAATATGTATCCTTTATTTATATAAAAATGTAGTTATTATGTAGTTCGTTATTAAAAATATTTAACGTTGAATTTATTTTTATTTATTTTATATTATTTTTCTTGCATACAAGAACGACATTGAATTTTCATTTTCGTGGACAAATGTATACATTACTTCATAAATATATAAATTGGAAAGGAAATATATTTCGTTGCTAACGGTTCTATATTACATATTTTATATAAAAAAAAAATACAAGTTTAAAGAAATATGCAAAATTTAAAAGAGCTTATATAAGGAATATATTCTCTAAAAAAAAAAAAAAAAAAAAATCCAAAAAATATAAAAACTAAAAAATATAATTAAAAAATAAATATTTTAATAAAATTTTTATATTCAAAATTTATTTATATATTTATTTGCTTATTTTATAAATATATATTATATATAGTTTTTTTTTTAATTATTTATTATGCATTTTAAAATAAAAAAAAATATATAGAACTATATAAATATTATAATGTACTATTTTTTTTTAATGCATTTTATACTAATTATTATATATATATTATAACTATAAATATATAAAAATAACGTTATATTTATTTATTGCATGTATTTATTTTTTTTATTATATATAATATAATAAATAATTCTATGATAATATATGTATATATTTATACATACATATTTCATACTACTTATATCAATTAGAATATATATATTTTTATAATATTCAAAAAAAATAATAAAATAAATAAAATATATAAATATTATTATATATATATATTATATATTTGTATATATTTGTGGAACAAATTGAGATTTAATGCATTATATATATTAGGGATTAAAATATATAACTTTTACATATTAATTAAACATAAGAATATTTAAATTTTTAAATAAAATGGAAAATAAATAACAATAAAATTAATTATAAAAAATTAAATGACACATTCTATAATTAAGAAAAATATAATTTATAGAAAATCTAAAGTTTTTGTACATAAAACATGAAAATGCAGAAAATCTATTTATAAAAATATGTATAAATAAAAGTGTTAATAATAAATAATATCATATTCCTTATTATATTTTAACATATTATAAGCTCATTTAAATATATTAAATTTCGTAAATATAATATTTATTTTCCTTATTCATATTATATCATATATATATAGAATATGTTATACATTAAAAATTCTTATTGTAATATTTACATACACATATAAAATAAATATATTTTTTTCATTTAATGAAAAAATAAAAAAATTAATAACGATCAAAATATAATGTTTCGTTTTATTACAATTAAATTAAAAGTACAACATACATATATATAGATAAATATATAATATATTTTTTAAATTATTTTGGTGACATTATATTGTACTCTATATTTATTATAATCATAAAATTTTTTATTTTAAACGCAAAAAATCTTGTTCACAAGATGCTTTTTCTTTATATACCTATTATTATAAATGTCCTATATATTATAAAATAAATGATACATATATATATATATATATATATATATATATATGTATATAATTTTATAGGAAATTCCATTCTTAAAAATATTTTTATATATTAAGATACAAACTATTATTATTATATTCAGAGCTTTCATCGATATAATTTAAAATTGTGTTCAATTTTTTAAAATTACATTTAATGATTACTATTATTATTATTTATAAATTATCAAATAATAATATTCTATATTTTAATTTAATCCTTCACTAACATATATTTTTAATTATTATATAATGTATATATATTCATCATTAACATAAATGAGATATATTATAAGAAATATATTCACTTTTTACTACACTTATATATATATGTTATATAATTTTTGAATAGATATAACTTGTTCTTTTCATTTTAAATATAAATAACAATTATGTGAAATACCCATTCATATAATTAGTATCTTTTATCTATATTGTAAATTATAATTATATAAATTTGTTTTTTTAATATAAAATTTTTTTGCTTCATTTAAAAATCATGATCAGAATTATTTATAAAAATATGAATAGGTACAACAAATAAAAAATCAGTAATGAAACAATTAATACACAAATATATTATAACTTAGAATTTTTGTTTTATATTTTATGGAAACAAAATTAGTTTGATCTATTTTATGTTTTTTTTTATAATATATTAAATTTTGTAATTAAAAGAACAAATAAAAATATATTAATATAATATTATTCTTTTAGATTATAACCATATATAAAGAAAGAACATATTTTCAACATCAATCATATGTTGCCACACGATAAATTCTAAATCATATAGATAATTAAAATATTAATTCATCTAGTGTACATTAATCAAAAAAAAAAAAAAAAAAATTATGGTTATAAAAATCTAAGGGAAAAGGTTAAAAGCAATAATTTTGTTCCTATAAAAATTTTACAAAATAATAGGAAAAAATTATTGAATAAAAAAAAAAAAAAAAAAAAAATTGAATTAGGACCTAAAAGAGTATAACATATGTTTGTAAAATAATTTAAAATATTACACAATCATAATAAATTCTTTTATAAATGGATTTATAATAATCTATTAATAAATACTCAATATAAAATTACTTTTGTTGGTTCTAGACATTTATGAAGAAAAGTTCATACGTGTGTACAAAAAAAATATTAAAATTGTCTTCTTTAATAAGAATATGAATCTAAATATTAAAAATAAAAATAATAATTATAAAATTTTTAGAATATATGAATCAAAAATGTATTTCCATGGAATATAACTGAAATAATATATCAAGCACTAATGATACGAAAAACAATCTGTTTCATAAGCAGAATTATTCTAAGGAATGTCTTATATATATATATATATATATATATATATCCTTTATTAGTTTATAAAAATAAAATATTTCAACATAAAATAAAATGAACATCTGCTATTCACAAATAAATATAATTAATATAATATTTATATTTTATATCTTTTTCTGTATATGTCATATTTAATTTATTTAAAACAAAAAAATTTTCTTTTCAGAACAAATCATTCTCATAATTAAATTATCGAATAATTAAAAAAAATATTACTCAATATTAATCTTATTAATAATATTACAAATATCAATATAATGTAATGTTTTTATCTGTCTTAAACAAATAAAATGATAATATAAAAAAAAGTACACACTCATAAAGAACTGTATATTCATTAATTGCCTAATCTCTTTTTTCACTCTTAAATTATAAATTATTTAGAAATAAAGATATTAAATTAATATTAGATTATGTTAAAGTCTTTTCCTAAATATATTTTATCTTTTTTATATAAATATAAATAAATAAATATATATATTCTATACATATTAATAAAAAAAAAAAAAAAAAAAAAAAAAAAAAAATTCAATACAGTAAAATAAAAACATATTCTATTTTCATTTAATAATATATACAAATAAAAATAATTAAATTAACAATATACATTGAAAAATAATATATTTCTTAATAATAAATTAAAGAAAAATTTAAATACGTAATATACAAATTTTTTTATGAATGTTGTGTATAGATATAATCACATTTACAAAAAAACTAAACTAAGAATAAATAATTATATATATATATATATATATATATATATATATTTATTTACCTAAACAATAATGTATTCATTTATTTGTTCACCATAAATGTGTAATATTAAATATATATATAAAAATTCCGGTAAAAAATATATTTTATATAAAATGTTTATTATTAAAAAACATAACATTTTTTATAAATGAATGAAATATCTTTAAAAAAGAAAAATAAAAAAAAAAAATTTCTTTTTTTATTTCTGCTTTTTAAATTATGGATTTACACTATTAAGCCAGTGCATTAAAAGGTTAATAGTTTCTTCTGATTGTGGTTCACATGCTAAACAATGAGAACCATAATTTAAAATATGAGCACTCAAGTGTTTAAAAGTATCCTCTTCCTTATCAGATTCATTTTTATTATTGTTTCTTGATTTTATTTTCTTTTTAAAATTTTTATAATATCCATGATTACATGAATTCCATAAACGTTTGTCATCTTCTAATTCATTACCTGTTAAAACTGTGTAATCTTCTAAATGCTTACATGGTTCATTGTCCCCATCCAATAATTCACTAGAATTAGACACATCGACATTTTGAACTGATACATTTTTGTTCTCATCATTTTTATTAGATTCTTTTAAATTAGTGCTTTCTACATTCTTTTTATTTTCTGTACCATTAATATTCTTATTATTCGATTTTTTGTCATTTTTATCGTTGTAAATATCTATCATTTTTTTCATAAAATTAACAGTACCTGTAGGATCAACTGATACATCATATTTTGATTGCAGAATCATAATATCGACATCACTTTTATCTATATATTTTAGAATATCATGTTTCAAACAATTCTCAGCACCTGTTACACACTCTGATGCAATTCCTACTTTTACTCCATCGCAATATTGAAACGGATCTATTTCAGAATCATATTTTATCCAATCATATTTTGCATTACTTTCTTTCACATCAATTTTTAGAAGAGGATATAATTTCTTAAGTAGATTACCTAGACTTATTAACATTCTATTAGAAAATTTCTTTTTCTGTCTCTCCACACTAATCATAGGAGAAATTAGTACTAAACCTTTAATTTGTGTCTTCCATTCTTTCTTTAATTTATGTATGTATTCAAACATTTTTAAAGCTATACAACCACCCATAGATGTACCCATAATGATTATTGGTTTTTCATCATTTTTTTCTTTCAACTCTTTTATAAATATTTCTAAACCTTGAATAGCGTCTAAAACAAAGTCGTCAAAATTATCGACAAAACAACGCTCATCTTTATACCCATCTGATAAACCATGAGATTGATTATCAATACCAAAAAATGAAAAATTATTATCGTTAAATTTTTGTATCCAGCTATTTTCATATGATAACGTTCGTTCTCCACAATTACAATAATCAGTAAGACCACAATATGAACAATAATATAAATTTCTATCAACATTTGCATTATTATCACTTTCATCAATTATCAATACCTTCTCATCATCTATAGATGTTTTAAAATTCATTTCACTAATTGAACTTTCCGAATGGAAATTTTTCTCATTTTCATTATTATTCTTAACAGAATGTGCAGCTGAATTCTTGGGGGCGTCATTTGCTGATCTTCTAGATTTTTTCAATTCGCTTGTATCAGATGATTTAAACGAATTCCCTTCTGTATTTTCATCCTCATTTTTTATATGCCCTTCATTTGTACTTCTGTTTTTGTCTACCCATTTAGGTCTACCATAGTAATTTAAATATTCATTTCTTAAGTGTGAAGTAATTCCATGTAAGCCAAATATATGAGCTTTAGCATTGGGTACATACCAAGCATATCTAGCTATTTTCATATTATCTTTATTAGTAAAAAAATTAACTTCTGGATTACCATCATCAAATATTATATAATCATCTTTATCATGTTTCTCTTGATTTAATGGATTTTTATATTTCTTTTCAGCATTTCTTATTTCTTCCTTATTTTTTTCATTGAAATAATATTTCTCATTTTCAGCATAAACCAAACGTTTGATAATATCATAATTAACTTGTGGATAATGTTCATTTAATTCATCTTCATTATTAATATCATTATTATCATACTTAACATCACTAGATACTTCCTCCTTACCATTTTCATAACCACTGACGTTTGATTTGTTTCCTGTTTTATCATATATATCGTTATTTAATAATAAATTTTCAACATTTTCATTATCTTTTAAAACTTCAGCTAACTTCCTTGTATATCTGTCAACAATTTTCAACTGCGATATTTTTTTATGTTCAATTAATGCAACATCCTAAGGAAAAAATTAAAAAAAAAAATAAAATAAATATAAAAATAAATAATGATACATATATAATAATAAATTAAAAATATATAAAAATAACTATAATGAACTTATAAATAATTATGCACATATATATGTATATATATATATATATATATATATATATATATATATATATATATTTTTCTAATAATTATATATTTATTATTTTATTAAAATTTTGACTTTACTTTAATTAACAAATAAATCATCCCTAGAACTGTCATAGTAATCCTTTTAGATAAGGTAGGAACTAAACAATTTTTTGTATTTTTCTTATCATTTTTAAAATAAATAGAGAAAAGTTTATATTCATTTGATTTTAAATTAATTTTTATCATTAACTCTTTACATATAATGGAGCTCCACCTCTTAAAATTAAGCATATTCACTTAAATTTAAAAAAAAATATAAAACAATAAATTTAAAAAAAAAAAAATAATAATAAACAAATATATATATATATATATATATATATATATATATATATATAATTGAATAGATGAATAGGTTAATATAAAGCAGTCTAAATATTTTCAATATTTCTATTTTCAGAAAAAATATATATACATATATATAATTATATGTTACAAATTACGAACATAAAATCTTAATGCACAATTTATACTTAAACACACAAAAAAAAATTAATATACAATATAATTTATAAAATATGCAATTGTTTAAATATTAAACACATTCAAATGAATTTGAATTGACACTTTCTATAATGAACAACGTATGTAATAATATAAATAATAATTTATAGACAACTATATGTGTCATTCATTCATATATATATATATATTTTTTTTAAACATAATATGAAATTATACTTTATTTATATACGCATTTAAAACCAACCAAAACAAAAACATTAATCAAAACACATGTTGTAATGTATTCAATATATATATATATATATATATGTATGTATATTTATATATTTACACAAACAAAAGTTTAAAAAACTTTATTGTAGACGATACTACTTTTATATAATGTTTCATAAATATATATATATAAATTTTAACAAAAAAAAAAAAAAAAAAAAATACTTTAAAAATACGAATATATGAAAATTATAATAATAATTTATTTATGTTATCAAATATTCATTATTTCTTTCAATTTTTTCTTTTTTCTTTCTTTGGATGTTTTTGTTTTATAAAAAATAAAGTACAATTTCTATAAAAAAAAAAAATATAAAATAAAATAATTTTCTTTATATTAAAACAATAAAAAAATATAGAAGTATAATTAAAACATTGAAAATATTATATTTCACATTATTGTATATATAGAACATGTAATATATAAAAACAAAGAAATTTAAAAAAAAAATAAAACAAGAAAAAATATATATATACAATTAAAATAATCAATCTTACAATAAGACAAATATTTAAAATAATATTTAAAAAAAAATTCAATGTTTTTTTATTAATATATTAATCTACTACCACAAAATTTTACCTATTCAAATATATAAAAATACATGTAATATTATATATATATAATATATAATTTTTAATATAAATATATAAAAGTAATATTGTATTATTTTAAAAAATTATATATAAATAAATATATTATATATATTATATAATTCAAATATTCAATCATACAATAGGACGAATCTTTAAAATAATATGTTAAAAAAAAATTCAATGTTTTTTTATTAATATATTAATCTACTACCACAAAAATTTTACCTATTCAAATATATAAATATATGTAATATTATATAATATGCATATATAAATTATTCTTAAATATAAATACTTCAATTTAATGTTTTTATTACCTTTAAAAACTAATAAATAAATATAAATATATATATATAATATGTAATGCATGTATTGATATATATGTTAATATTAATATAAAATATATATTTTTTTTTATACAATGTAATAAATCTTTTTTTCTGAAAACATTATGGTTGTATAATTATATAATGTATTATATATCACAAAACTTAAAAAACATAAAAAAAGAAATGAAAATAAAACAATAAGAGTATCATAGAGAAATATATATATATATATATATATGTAATATATATGTGAATAATAAATTAATAGACTACAAAAAAACAAAATTTTTTTAACATTTATTATTATATTTATGTATATTGTACTTTATTAGTTCTTAATATGGTATTATCTTATTTTTAAGTTATACTAAATATACTATTATAAGTATTTTTATATACTTTAATAATTCTTATATAAAAAGCTATTAGGTTCTAAAAGCATAAACATTTTTTAAAAAGATAATATAATTTAAAAAAAAAAAAAAAATTCATAAAACTGGAAATAAATGAAACAGGAATATTATAATAATTAAGTAATACTTTGGGGAAAATTATTTACTTTTTACTTTATTTCTTTTAAATAATAAAAATATTTATTAGGATTCTTTAAAAAAATATATATATAATAATCAATAATAAAAAATATTTAATATATTTTATTTAAAAAAAATTATAATTTTAATTCATAATTAGTAAAAGATGGATAAATAATATTTAAAATGTGCATAAAATGAATATATATATATGTATATGTACGATTACACTTATTTTCTTACACATAATATATATATATATATATATATATATATACATAATACATAATGTTAATATTAAAGAATATATTAGTTTTAAAAATATATTTTATAAATATTTTTGATTATTAAAGTGTGTTAATTTCATTTTACCAAATAAATATATTTCTAATTATATATAATTCTATGAAGAAATTTATTTTTAAATGTTTTTAATATTACACAAATGAGAATAATATTATATAATTTATATATAATAATATATAAAAATATAAATATGTGTGTATATATTTCCTTTCACCTAGGATATATTATATGATGTATTAAAAAAAAAAAAAAACAAACAAGACTTGCCCATTTTTTTAAATTTTAATAAAAAAATATATATCTTGCATCTCAGATTATTACTCTAATATATTATTATTATTATTATTATATATATAGTATTTCAATAATTCATTGTATATATAATAGTATCAAAATTTTTTTTTTAAGATGTATACAATAAAATGTTTAATTAGGCATATTACTAATATTTTATTATTTTTTTTTTTTTAATATTTATTATTAGAATTCTTTCTAGAAAATATATTGTATAATAATATATATATTATAATAATGATAATACGTACAGTTTTTTATCATAACTCATATTTTATAATTTATTTTTTTATTCAAATAATATTTGAGAAATTAAACTAGTTTACAAATATAATATTTTTGATGGTTTTATATAAGAAAAATATATATATATAATTTCTTTTTTTTTTTTTTTAACAAAAATGTGTTATTTTGAGCAGTTGCCAAATACATATGAAATTCATGTAAAAAAATTTTTTTTCAGTAATATAATATATTTTAACTTATATCAAATATTATTAAAAATACAAGAATCAAATAATATTTATCAAAAAAATAAATAAAATAAAATTAAGTAGCATATTATAAATTCAATAATTAATTTCTTAGTTCAAATAAAAAATAAGGAAACCCCAATCTTTTTTTTTTTAATGTATTTTTCATTAAAAAAATTTAACAAAAAAAAAAAAAAAAAAAAAAAAAAAAGGATACATATATAATATATATATATAATGGGAGAGAACTATATACATGAATATTTACCGATAAATAAAACTTTTAAAAATCAAACATATATAATTTTATTCACTTATATTATTTCTTTTCTTTTTTTTTATATATATATATTTTAAACCTGTTGTAATCGTAATTTTATTTTTCTTTTGTTATCAAAATCAATAAATGTTTGGAAAATATATTCACGCCAAGTTTCATCAACTGTAAATCTAACTTCTTTCCATTTTTTTTGATATCCATAAATGGCATCTAAAAATGAACTACGTTTTCTTTCACCAATATTAGCAAAAACATAAAAATTTTTATAAAAGAAATTTTCTTTAATTATTAAAGTTTCTTGCATTTCATAACTTGCCTTTATCCAACATTTTTTTTTTATATTTTCAGGTATATCATAATATTGAGATAATTTTTCACTATATTCATATATATCTTCTTTCATATTAAAAAATTTTTTTTTCTCATTATTATGTATTAAATCAAATATTTTATGCATATCTTCGACAGACACAATTTCACCTAAATTATCTATTTTTTCTTTTATTTGTTCATTTGATAAAACTCTCTGATGATTTTTATTTCTAAGAACAGGTACTACTTCCATATCATATAATGTATTGTCAAATGTTACATCATTATTATTTGAAAAATCATCTATCTTATCATCTTGATATTTTTTTGATTTCTTTTTCTTATTGTGTTCCTTATTATTTACATCCTTCTGTGAATTTGAATCATTCTCATAATTATCAATACATAATTCACACAAACTCTTAATATGTCTTCCTCTAATTTCAATATCTCCTTTTTTTTCCCAGATGGATGAATTCTATAAATAATAGACAATAAAAAGTTAATTCTTAAATAATATGGTACGAAAATAAAATATATATATATATATATATATATATATATATATATATATATATGTATACTTATGTTCTTTTTTTTTTTTTTTTTTTTTTGGTTTTTTTATATTTATTTTAAAACCTTACTTTTAAAAAAATAAAAACTACGGCTACAAAAAACACCGCACATTGTCTTGTTTGCATAAACCTTAAAATATTTCTCATGTTTAGCTTATATTTATTCATTTAATATTTATTTAAAATTTCACAACTAAAATTTACAAAACATAAATATATATAATTTAATTATTTTTCTTTTTTAAATTTTCAATTATACATATATAATATATATATATATATATATATATATCCAAACAGTAGATTTTTCTATATATATAAAATTTTAAACTGATAGTTACTGCACTTTATAAAAAAAATAATATAATAAAAAAAATATTAAAATAAAGAATAAAGTTATATTCAATGACTTATTTTAATTTGTTCAAAAAATTAGCCACTAAATATAATTATTCAATGAAACATAAATATATATATATATATATATATATATATATACATATATTTTAAATTTAGCGTATCAAAATATTATATAATAAAATATAAATGTAAACTTTAATTTTTACAATAAAGTATACATTATATAAAATTACAAAAAAATAAATAATTAATACTAATAATCAACGATAAAAATAAAAACTTCTTAAAATCACTAGTTAAAATTAGTTCTGTCATGTAAAACAAATAAACATATTACATATATATATAATTTAATATATTATATAATATTTTAATTTTATTCTTTTTTCTTATATCTAGGTAAAAAGATCTAATTATTTTTTTTATTCAGTGTTTTATGAACATATTAATAATAATTATAATGAAACAAAAAAATTATCACCAAATAAGTTTTATCTTTGTTTTTATTTTTTACTCAAATCCTTATAAAATATAACAACTATATATATATATACAATCAAATCATATATTTTTTTTATTTTTTTTAATTATTTTTTAGAATACATTTTTTAAATAATATCCTTATAAAATACTAAATAATATATAAAATTTTAAATTATATTTTTTTCAAACTTTATAAACATATTATAATATATATTATTATATAAATATATATATATATATATATATATATATAATATAATAATAATAAATAAAACAAAATAATCATAAATTTAAAAGAAAAAACAAATCAAATTAAAATATTACGGATTATATATTTTATATTTATGAACATATTTTAAAATGAATTACTTCATTTTACTAATAGAATAATTTTAAAAATAAGATACTTTCAAATAAAAAAAATTCTGTTTTTTGTAAAAAAGAAAATATTAATAAATCCATATATTTTTTTAATAAAATATTTTAGAAATAATCATTATATATATTCAAAATATATATTATATTAATTATTCTTTTAGATAAAATAATTTATTATATTTATATTATAATTAGTTACGCATATTGTATGTATATACTGAACACCCTTTATTAATATAATCAGAATATAATTTATATATAAATATAATATATAGACAAGGTATAAATATATATATAATATTTAAAATATAATGATTTTAAAATATTTCCCCTTTGGAAAAAAAAAAATTTCTTAATTTGAAAAAAAGGAGTCAATTAAACTTAAAATAAAAAAAAAAAACATATTATATATTAAATATATTTTATTATATTTATTTATTATAAAATATTCCTTATTTAATATTTATTATATATTAGAATATTTTAATTTAATTTATTATTATTCTTTTTTTAATTATTAAATAATATATATATCTTTTTCAATTTATATATAAAAAAGAATTAAATAAATAAAATTTATATATATAATAAAATAATTAAGTATCATATTTTTTAAATACTTATTTCACGTACTTCTTATTGAATATCGTACAAGTACTTATAAATATATATGATTGATTTATTTTGAATATAAAATATGTACATTACTAATATTAAGTATATATATATATATATATATATATATATATGTATTTTTTGATGTTTATAATTAATCCTATATTATTAATATTTTTTAATTTTATTTTTTAATCAAGAAATATGTCGAAAAAAAAAAAAAAAAATTAATATGAAATCTGCATATTTTTAAAAAATTATATAAGAATATAGAATAATTCTAAATAACTCAAAACATATATTATACTAAAATAATTGTTAATATATATATACATACATATTGAAGTAATGAATCTATAACGGTTATGTTATAAACCTATTATAAATATAAAAATGATATATAGATATATATGTATGCATATTATTTAATATCCTTATTAAAATATTCTACATTAAAAAGACGTCTTCATAAAGAGTAAAAGGATAACTTCATATAAATTTTTTCCAATTAAAATATTATATATTCCTCAATTCAATCAATTGTATTAAAAAAAAATATTAAACTTTTACTACAAATATGTATATATATATATATATATATATATATATATATATATATATATGCTTTTAATTCATTTTTAATATATTTAATATGATTCTACAGTTTAACAAATGAATTGTTTTTTGGAAGTTTCATAATTAACAAAAAAAAAAAAAAAAAAAAAAAAAAAAAAAAAAAAATATATATATATATATATATAAAAGAAACAATGAAATAAACAAACAAACAAAAATATATTTAACTCCCATAACTGTTACATATATATACATATAAATATTTATTTATGTATATATATTTGAATAACCTATAATATATAACATGTAATATATAAAAATTTATCTTATAGAGTGTTCAAATTTTTTTTTATAATCTCTGACTTAATGTCTTATTTAATTTTTTAACACACATTTTTTTGGTTTGTTTTTTTGTATATTTATATCCATTCATACAAAGTTTAACAAAATCTTCAAATTCCTCAAGAGTTACTGTTTCTTTTTCGATTAGATTATGAAATAGACTATTTTGAATACTATCCAATTTTAAAAATTCATCCGTAATAATAGCACAGCATTTATTCCATACTTTTTTACCGAGTTCTTCATTTTTATTCGTATCACAAAAATATTTATCATGTATTTTTCTTATACTATATTTAAGAGAAAGAAATTTATTTCTTTCATTACAATGTACCTTGAACCAAATATTACGAAGAATATCCTTTGATGGAAATTCTTCTAATTCTTTTATTTCTTTATTAATACTATCAGTCATATCTTCTAAAAGACCATAATTTTCCTCTTTAAATAATTCCATATCCGATGCACTTAATTCTTTAACAGAATTTCCATCGTTATATATTTTTGAATAATCAGTATATGCTTCTGAAGTAATATTACTATTATTACATGTAGAATGTTGTTCTTTGTTTTTTACCTTTCTATTACGTGATCCATTTTCTTTTTTTGCATTTTTATCTGATAATGTTCTACAATGTACATTACCTTCATGAAAGTTAGATGCTCCTTTGTTCCTATATATCCATAAATTCTAAAAATAAAAAAATAAATAATTCATACATATGTTACATAATATAATAATATTAATACAAAACATATATAATATATAATATTTTATATTGCATATATAATTAAAATTTATACAAACATATATATATATATATATATATATATATATATATATATATATTAATTTACCATAATACAGATAAGAACTATTCCTATGAAAATTAAAATTTTGTGTTTACAAGAATATGTAAACATTTTCCTTATACTAAAATTTGTCTTATCCATGTTATATCAATAATATATAATAGTACCCTTCTTTTTATATATATATATTTTTTTTTTTTGTCTTATAATTTTTACTGGGTGCACTCGATATTTTAAATAGGTATTCTTTTTAACTTAATATTCTAAAAAATCATATATATATATATATATATATATACATACATATATAATATTAAAAATAAATTTATATATAAAGAATTAGAGAAGAAGAAAAAAAAAAAACGTCCTAAAATTATATTTCAAATTAGATTTACATATATATTTATAAATATATATCAATGTATATTGTTATTAATAAAAAAAAATAATAATAATTTATTTCATGAAATTAAATATATTTACTAATTAAAATTAATAAAAAATATATTATATATATGTAAAACATTGAAAATTTGTTAATTTTATAATAAAACTATATATATAAAAATACATAAAAAATAAAAGAAAATTATAAAAATTTATAGAACAAAATAATATGAAATATATCAACCAATGCTTTATTATATAAACAAGACCATTTAAAATAACCAAAAAATATAATTAATATAATCTACTTTTGTAAAAATATATATATATATATATATATTTTTTTTATTTTAAAATAATAATATAATTATTATGAATATATTATATGATATATATATATATATAACTCCCGTAATTACATAACCAAATAATTTATAATATGGGTATAAAAATAAATTAATACATTTTTAATAATATATTATATATTTGTCAAATTTAAAATTAAAGTATAATCCAAAGAATCTATTATATATATTTATTAATTATATATTATAAAAAAGTTATAATTTTTAATATATTACTTTTTTAAAAAGTATATATTTTTAATATAATTATATAAAAAAAATTACTCCATATTATTAATATATGTATATATTATATATAATATTTTAATATTATATATGTATATATAAATATATTATAAGTATTTTTAATTATTTTTTTTTTTTTTTTTATGTATGTATGCAGAACTTTTAAAATATGCTTCTCATATTATATTATATAAGAAGTTTGTAAAAATATATATTATATATATATATTATATTTATATTATATATATAATATTTTTATTATATAATAATGAATAGTTCTTGCTCATTTTTGTATTATTATATTAAAAAATATATAATATTAATTAATAAATAGATTAATGACTATTTTTTTAAAAAAATTATTATGGTTATTTATTATATAACATAGTTATAAAATTATAAATTTATTTTTTCGTCTCATCTAAACAACCAATAAAATAAATAACATTTAAAATATGTTCACAAAAATATTAGTATATATATATTAATAAAGATATAGACCTTAACCCTAAACAATATGAACATATATTGCTTACATAACATTTTTTAAAAATGAAATATACAAGAAAGGAAAAAAAAATACATAAATAGTTATAAATATTCATTTGAAGTCAATCAATAATTATTAAGTTATCCTTATACATATATAACAAATATAATTTATTAAATTAAACAAAATTTTAGTTATACCAGTGTAACAATGTAAAAATATATGCATATTTTTTTTATGTTATAAAAATAGTTATAATCTACGCATTTATTATAACCATTCATATATCGAAAAAAAAAAGTATATCCTTTATCATATAATAAAATTTTGAAATAAATGACTCCCGTGATATTTTTCACTGTTACATTGTATTTTTTTATTTTTAACAAAATAAAAAATTAAAAATATATTATTTTTTATGTACATATATTATAAAAAAAAATTGTTTTTTTTTTCTTGTTGTAAATTTTAATAATTAAAAAAAAAATAATAATCAAAACATGAAGAATTAATTATAGAGAGAAACACACATAAAAAATATAATGGAAAAAACTCCTTCCAAAAAAAAAATAAATAAAAATAAAAAATAATCATTTCACATATATATATAAATGTATGTATCATTAAAATATATGTAGAACTATATATATATATATATATATATTATGTATATTTTACAAAACATTTAAATATAACTATGAATTGGTAAAATAAATAAATAAGTAGGAAAATTTAATTACATATACTAATATTAGTTCTATTATTTATGGAAGGTATATATAATATAAACAAAATAAAAAACAAAAAATACACATTTTTTATATAAGCATAAGTGCACATATAAATAAATAAATTAATATATATATATATATATATATATATATATTTATATATATACATCCTTTTACATATATTTATCTTATAAGTAATAAATTAAATTAAATTATTCTTAATTATTTAATTAAAATTTTATGAAATGAAATTTATCATTATATGATTTTAAATCCAATGCAAAATTTACTCCCTTTAAAAATAATGCAAGCATTAATAATAAAGCTGTCTTTAAATGATCATTTTTCAAAAGTATTGCTGTCATTGTAATAAGAAAAGAAGGTGATGTTCCTATTTTTCTTAAAGTAAATACACTTCTACGAATAAAATCTGAATTAAATTGGATATTACCAATTCCTCCTTTATATGGATTATTTGGATCTACTTCTTCAACTGTATAAGGTTTAGGTATTTCGTCACCCTCTTCAACATTTTCAACATTTATACATTTTAATTGACTTATATCTTTTTTCATGAATTTTTCCAACGTATTTTCATTATTTCCTATTTGTTCAAAGAAATTTCCATTTTCTTTCATTTCTTTAGATAATGCATTCATGTCGATATTATCAAAATATAATTTCATTGTTGATCTTATATTCTTTGTTTCTTCTTCATTACAACCCATATTTTTTAAAAACGTATCTTTAAATACATCAAAAACTGTATCAAATTCTAATAATGGTTCGGCTAAAAATCGATTAGTACTTAACTCTATCATTCTACATCTATCATTCATATAATTTCCATACTAAAAACAAAACAGTATATAAAAATAAGGAAATATAAATAAATATAAATATATATATATATATATATATATATATATATATATATATTATGTGAATAATATAATGCTACATATTGCTCTTTCTTTTATTTCTTTCTAATTTCATTTTACATTAATTTTCCTTACGTTATTTATAAATGTCACTATCCATATTAAAAGGGTAAATATAGTAAATTTTATTAACGGAAAAATATAAATATTTTTCCCCTTCAAATATCTATTATTTCCTTTTTCCATTTTCGAACTACAGTTACTTGTAGAATTATCACTAATCATTTTTTTGTATGTATAAAAATTCATACTCATTAAGTTATTATTATGATCTTTTATCATAATTTTTTTTTAATAATAAACATTGTAAAAGAAAATAAAAAAAAAAGGATAAAAGAATAATGTATATAAAGAATTTATAAAAAAAAGTAAAATGAATTCATGAAATTAATCACTTATATATATATATATATATATATTTTAATTATTTTTCTTGATACATCAAAATATAAACATATAAATCTATATATATTATATAAGTATATATATAATATATACATAATATATATAAGATACTTTATGAAAAATATACAAAAAAAAAAAAAAGTATTATTATTCTTATAAATAACAATAGCATAATAAAAATTAATATATCATATTAAATAAATAAATATATATATTTATAAATGTATCAATTTTATTATTATATAAATAATTTTACAAATAAAATGTTACTTGTTTCTAATATTATATATATATATATATTTATTTTTTTTAGATATATTATTTCTATGTAAAAATTATTTAAAAAAAAAAAAAAAAAAAAACTTTTACAAATATTTTTTTTTTTTTTTTTTTTTTTTTTTTTTTTTTTTTACAATATTTAAAAATAAAAAACTAAAAGAATACTTCTTTTTTTAAACCATATTATAACCATACGACTTCATTTCAAATACAGGTTCTTTTTTCTTTTTTTTTATTTTTCTGTACTAATTTATTTATACTAATGAATAGAAGTATATTTAATTAAAGAATATTATATATATAATATGTATGGAAAAAAAACAAAAGAAAAAAAAAAATAAAATAATAAAAAAAAACAAAGTTTCATTATTTTCTATATAGAAAAGAATATAATTTTTAATTATGATAATAAATATAATAAAATTATTATAATATATATATTATATATGCATAATAATATTCATATATATAATTATTCTTCTTATAATATATATATATTTTTTTTCTTTATAACCAAAGAAAAATGTATTTGTTTATTGAATTGAATACGTTCTATATATATAATAATATATATTATAAATTGTATTTCTGCCTTTATATAATTTTTTTTTTTTTATATATCCTAAAATAACAAGTACAATAATGTCCTAGGTATTAATTTTATATATTATTTCATAATAATACAGATAATAATTTTTGTTTTTTTTTTTCATAAGTACAAATTAGAAAATATATGTAAGTTAAAAAAGATATAAAAAATTTTTTGGTTATCAATATATTTATATAATATATTATTATATTCATAAATTTCATTTTTTTTGAATCCAAAAAAAATATGGTTATAATACATGCACCATTATACTATATATATATTATATATATATATATATATATATATATATATATATATATATAATATATAATAAAATTATATGCATATATTATTATTTTTAATATAATATATATAATTATATATATATTTTTTTTTTATTATTCCTTAATGTTTCTCCTTTTTTTATTTTATTTTTCTTGATATTTCTTTATATTCCTTTTAAAAAATTAAATTTTTGTTGTACTTATTTTTAGTATACTCAGTTGTATATAAATATTAGGAAAAAAAAAAAAAGTAGAAAATTTTTATTAAGAATTTTAATATAATTATTATAATAACAATTATAAAAATTAATGTAAATAAGGAAACTCACATATAAAATATAATTCAGATTATTTTTAAAAGAGAAAAATTCAAAAAATATAATTAAATAATAAAATGTATTATATAAATACAATATATATAGCAAAGAATTTCCAAATTACTTTACAAAATAAACAAATTTTTTCTGATAAAATAATTTTTTAAAATTGTCCCATAAAATACTAAAATGTTCTTGGGGCGTTTGTTTTTCTTCTTTCTTTTGAATAATATAGAATAGTGTATATTTATTTTTTTCTTCCATAAAATATATATATATATATATATATATATATATATATATGTGTTCATATATTTTCTTAGGGGTTACATTGACTTTCTATATAATAATATTTTTATAAATTTAAAAATACATTCAGACAACGCTTTATTTTTTTGTCTCAATTTTATATTTTAATATTTTCTAATTATATAATATAATTTACTTTAAAATAAAATAAAAGATTTCTTATTTTTCAAATATTATTATTAAACCTAAATTAATATAATAATATTTAATTATTTTTATAAACCAAAGAATTATAATTTTTCCATCATTAAAGTAAAAGAAAAATAAATAGACATATTATTACACAATAAAAAAAAAAAATAATAACAAAATAAAATGAAAAAGCCATTTTTTATACAAGAAAAAAAATAATTATATATTAATCAAGAAAAAAAAGTGCAAAGAATGTATTATATTGTCTATAAATAAAAGATAAATTTTAATATAAATATTTAAATGTGCTTATAATATATATATATATATATATATATATATATATATACCATTAAACATCTATAATCAAATTAATATACTTCAAACATACATAAATTCAAAATAAATATTAAGAATTGCTTTTTTTATTTTTTTTTTTTCTTTTTGATTCAAACTTACATAGACATATGTATATATATATATATATATATATATATATATATATATATATATATATATACAGTGTTTAATTTTATTTATGCATAATAAATTTTTAATCTATATCTAAGAATCGACATATTCTTTTTACTTCCAAATATGCATGTAGTGCTAAAATAAATATTAAAATTAATAAAATTAAGGATGATCTATTTTCTCCTAGTGCCACATAAAAAATAGAAAATAAACCAACAATAACACCTGGGGGAATTTCTTTTGCCTTTTCGATTATATGAAAAAGATAATTTTTTCCTTTTATTCTTTTTTCCACAGATTTTTCTTTTAATTTATTTTTATATATAGATCCCTTTTTAATTAACTCTCTGTTTTCTTCAATTAGTTCTTCAACTTCTACATTATTTTCTTTTAATATTTCATTCTCTTCTATATTATCATAAGATGTACTACTGTCTTTATTCTTATGGGGCTTTTTAGTTTTTTTCTTTTTTCCTTCATTATTAGTAGTGGTTTCTTCCTGTTCATTGGAAATTGCACTTTCCAAATTCTTATTTTCATCCACATTTATAATAGTTGGTTCATTTTTATTTTCTTTTGAATCATTATTACTTGCATTTATTTCTTCAATTGTAATTAAATTTTTTTTATCTTGTGGTTCTTCAAATTTCACACTTTTCACGTTTGTTACATTTGTATTACTAATACTATGAATATTATCTTCTCGTCTAGAATAGGTATATTCTTGACTATTTGAACTTTGAAAAAACGATTTCATAGAAAGTTTTAATTCATTTTTTTGTGCATCACTATAACCAATTTGTTCTAAAAAATTATCTTTAAATAAATCATACATAACATCAAATTCGAAAATTGGTTCTGATAATAATCTATTGTATCTTAGGCGACTACAATTCCCTTTATCCGTTTGAAACATATCCTTATTATATGCATTCTAAAAAGGAAAAATATATTCATATAAATATATATGTGTGTGAAATTCTATGCAAGTGAACATATATATATATATATATAATCTTATACTTTTTTTTTTTTTTTTCTTACATCATTTGATTTATCCACCAACGACAATAACAGACAGATTAATAAAATTTTCACAATTGGAAAAATATTGATATATTTTTTCTTATTTCCATTTTTATTATTTTTATTCATATTATCTAAATTAATACAACCACGTTGTATAACTTCATCATATTTATTACATATAAAATTAAAGGTATTTTCATATCTTAATTTAGTCATTTTCTTTTTTTTTTTTTTTTTTTTTTTTTTTTTTTTTATGATTCTTATAGGTGTAGATTCAATTACTCTATTATTATAAATAAATATATAAATACAAACATAAATATAATAACAACAAACAAAATAGTACAATATATATATATAAAAACACCAAAAATAAGAAATATATATTCTTTTATAACATATGGATTTATTAAATTTAAATATTTATGAATACTTTTTTTTTTTTTTTTTGTTTGTAATATATATAAATATAATTATAAAATGACAAATAACAAATTATTGATATTATTTTTTTTATAAAACAATTATTATACTACCAAAAAAAGAATATCAATTATGAATATTATAACATATATAATTCAAATAAAATATATATATATATATATATATATATGTATATAATAATATTAAAAAAATTCAAAATATCTTTTTCCCTTATAAAGTATTTAAAACATTTATATAATTATATATATATATATATATATAATATAGATTTTCCAAATAAAATATATATCAAATTTTCTATATATTAAAAAAAAAAAAAAAAATACAAAAGCGTAGTAACCAAAAGTATTTTTATATATAGAATGATACACTTGGTTCTTTTAATAAAATAATTTATATAGTATGTATATATATATATATATATTATTCTATAAAAAGATTATAAGAATACACAATATTATTATATAAAAACCTACTTAAATTATCAAATCTTAATTATATATTTACCAATCTATTTATTTTATGTATATCTTTTTTTTTTTTTTTTTTTTTTTTTTTTTTTTTTTTTCATATTCACTAAAATATGTAGACTAAAAGTATAATATAATATAGAAAATAATACATGCAAATAGCTTAAATTTTTATTAAAAACTATATGTAAATAAATAGTATACTTATCTTATTTTCTATATATATATCATTTTGCGTATTTTTTGTTGTTTTTTTTTCTTTTCTAAACTATTAATATAAATATAGAATTATATAATTGTTAAATGGAAAAATAAGGGAAAAAAAAAAATTAAATAAATGAATTCCCTCAAAAAATTATAAAAAAAATTAAATTATATGCATATATCTGTTTTAATTTCTCAATATTTTTATATAACATGAAAGATTTGTTCTATAATAATTTTGGTAAATTCATATCAAAGTAAAAAAAAAATAATAAATTACTTATAAATTAATATAATAATAATTTCTTATTTCCGAAAATTATGATATTTTTTTAATAAAGTAAGTTCTTATATATATATAAATATATATATATATATATAATATAAACAAATTAATTAATAAAAAAAAGAAAAACCAAACACATACACAAAAACATAATATATTTATACTAATAAAAAAATTATAAGAATAAAACATATAATAAATGTTATATTTATCCGAAAAATATATACTTAATTATAAACAAAAACAAGTAATCATATTTAAAAAAAAGGAAAAAAAAAAAAAAAAAAAAAATCAATATTAAAATAATATGTATTCATCATAGATTTTTATCTACCAAAATAACATCATTATTATTTCTTTTATATATATATATATATGATGATAAAAAATATATTAGAAAAAGCCATATATCACATAAGAATAAATTTAAAAAATAACATGTAAGTATATACAAATAACATAATTTTAAAGAAATCGATATGTTTTCTTATAATAAAATTATGAATTAAAACATAAAAATTTCTATGAAAAAAAAAGAAAAATTATTTTAATTTCTTTTGAGATCTACCATATAAACGTTTACATTCTAAAAATACATTTACCATTCCAACGAATATTGCAGCCTTTTGAAAATGTTCAGGATAGAACTGTCCAACGAACACCAAGAAAATTAAACTCAAAGTTTGGAAATTCAATGCAAATCCTTTTAGTAATTCTAAATTTTGGACAAGTATGGAACCTAAATCGAGTTTTCCAATATTATCTAGACTAAACAAATTACTTGCGCCACGTTTCACATCTGATTTTTTTTCGCTTTTTAAAAGAGGAGAATCAACATTCAAAGTATATTTAGAAGGTTTTTTAGTTGCTCCATTACTATCATTTGATTCTTTGTTAGATGATGTTTCACCTTCACTTGAACCTTTTAATAAGGGGGAATCAACATTCAATGTATATTTAGACGGTTTTTTATTTGCTCCATTACTATCATTTGATTCTTTGTTAGATGATGTTTCACCTTCACTTGAACCTTTTAATAAGGGGGAATCAAGATTTAATGTATATTTAGAAGGCTTTTTAGTTGCTCCATTACTATCATTTGATTCTTTGTTAGATGATGATTCACCTTCAATTGAACCTTTTAATAAGGGGGAATCAAGATTCAATGTATATTTAGAAGGTTTTTTAGTTGATCCGTTACTATCTTTTGACTCTTTCTTAGATTGTGATTCATCTTCACTTGAACCTTTTAATAGAGGAGAATCAAGATTTAATGTATATTTAGAAGGTTTTTTGGTTGATCCATTACTATCATTTGACTCTTTCTTAGATTGTGATTCATCTTCACTTGAACCTTTTAATAGAGGAGAATCAAGATTCAATGTATATTTAGAAGGTTTTTTTGTAGGTTCTATACTTTTATCTTGTGCTTTTTTGGATGAGGTTTCACCTTCACTTGAACCTTTTAATAAAGGAGAATCAAGATTCAATGTATATTTAGAAGGTTTTTTTGTTACAGTTTCATTTTTATCAGTTTCCTTTTCAGTTTTATCTTGGTTGTTCATTTGTGTCTTTTCGTTATTCTTTTCTCCTTGATATGATGAAGTTGCGCTATGGTTATTTTCATCTAATTGTGATGGTTCCTTTTTATTTTCTTCTTTTTTAATGTCATTTGTATTATTTTTGTCTTTAGATAATGTATCTGTAAATAAATTGGGTCTTTCCTTCTTCCTTTCTACTCCTGAAGTGGATGATTCAGGCTTATCATCACCATAAGATGTTGATACATTATTTTCTGTCTTATTATCATCAGCACTAGTTCCTTGACCACTTGTAATATCAGTTTTCATAATTTTGTTAATACTACTAGCATCATTACCAAATTCGTTAAGGAAATTTTCATTGTTTTGTATTTCGTTAGATAATGCATTTATATCTATATTATCATAATACATTTTCATAGCATTTTTTATTTCATTTTTATCTTGATCACTACATCCCATTTGATCTAAAAAACTTTCCTTAAACACATCAAAAATTGTATCAAATTCTACAGCAGCCTCGCTTAATGATCTTTCATGTCTCACTTGTTTATTTCTTCCTTCATTGTTATAATCATTATATTTATACTATAAAGAGAAAATAAAAAAGAATAATATTATATATATATATATATATATATAGGAATATATATTTACATACATTTTAGTTATAAATTCATAAGATAACATTTAAAACATATACATATATATATATATATTAAATATTTTATAAACTTACATTATTAGTTGTAAATGTAACTATCCATAATAAAATAGTATATATAGAAAATTTTAATAAAACAAAGATTTTACTATTTCCCCCTTTTTTATGCTTTTTGTTTATTATGTTTTCCATTATTGAACTTTTATAACATGTATTATTATCTCTTATTCTTTATAACGTATAATAATAATACAATATATTTTTTCATTAAAAATATATTCTTATAACGTTATTTTACTTAAAAGAATAACATTATATGAAAATTTATAAAAATAAAAAAATTATAATATTCTAAAGGTTAAGCTAATAATAAATATATAAACGTATATAACATATATATATATATAATAAAATAAATATTAGAATAATCTATAGAATTATAGAATAATACAATTTATTTATTTATTATTATTATATATATATTATATATATATATATATATAAGAATAAATCTACAAAAAAAAAAAAAAATTCTTATATTTTATAAATAATCCATAATAATATATATTATTATTCAATTATTTTATTTATATACTATATTTTTTTTGTTTTTTTTTTTTATTTATTTATTATTTTTAATATATTTATAAATATATTTTATGTATTCTTTTTTTATTAAATTATTTACATTATATAATATATATATCATCATAAATATAAAATTAATTTGACCTAATATATAATCTAATTAAAAATTTATTCATATTCTATATATAAATAAAAAAAAAAAAAAAAAAGAATACTTTTAATTTTTTTTTTTTTTTTTTTTCATATGGTTATGGATAAGAAATAGTTTCTTATTGAAAAAATACGTATCACTATAAAATTCTTAGAAAAAAAAAGTAGGTATAATACTTTTTTTTTTTTTTTTTTTTTTTTTTTTTTTTTTTTTTTTTTTTCTTTTTTTATATTTCAATTTATGTACTTATTTTTTTTTTACATTATTATTTATATTGCATGGTTTATTTATAATTAATAATATATATTATATGCATTAAAAATAAATTATAGAAAACCTGTATTTTTTTTTTAATTTTTAAAAATTTATATGTAAGCATAATTATTATTAATAATAAACAAATTAAAATTAATAAATCTTATAAAAATAATTATATTTATATAATAATATATATTTATATAAAACATTGGTGGTAAAATTATAAAAATAAAATAATCAATTTTTATATTAAATTTTTTTTTAATTATTATTTTTTAGAAATATTATAAAAAAAAAGAATAATATTATATATGTATATTATATATAAATATTTTATATATATAATTTTTTTATTAAATTAAAAAAATATAATAATATTTTTAAAATATATTCGAAATTTCTACCTAAAATTTGTTAAGAACAAATATTTACTTATAATAATATTTATATAATAGTTTGCAAAAAAAAAAAAGAAAAAGGGAAAAAAAGGAGGTTACAACCAAATATTTTTTTACAACCCATAAAAGAAAGAGTATTCCATATGTTATATTATATATATATATATATATATATATATAATTTTTGCATAATTTTTTTCTTCATTTTTTTTTCTTCTTTTTTTTTTTTTACAAATGATAATTAGAAACATTGAAAACATGCAATATTATATTATGAAATATATATATATAATTAATATTATATATATTACAAATTTAAATATACTATTATATCAATTTATTGGTTGCATATTTATTATTATATACCAAAAAAATAAAAAAAAATAAATAAAATATAAATATTTATATTCCTTTATTCTTAATATATAAATATTGTAAAATGCTAAATCTCATATATTAATTCTTTTAAAATAAGGGGGAAAAAAAAAAAAAAAATTTCATAGTTTTATATTTAAATGATTTACCATGTAATAATATATGTAAACACAAATATAAATATATTTTGTTTTTTCATAACCTACTAATTATCGTAATATGTTTGTGGTTGTATTTTCTTTCAATAAATATAATATTATTCTCTTTAAAAAAAAAAAAAATTGTATTTTTTTTTTTATATAATTCTTTTTTTTTTTTTTTTTTTTTTTAATAAATAGAAGAAAAGTATATTATAAAAAATTACAAATGTTATTCATCTTATAATAACTTGTCTTAAATTAATACATTATTTTCCAATGTATTATTTTTAAAAGATTTATTTTAAATGGTAATACTCATCCTATTTTTTATTATATGGTATTCCTAAAATTTAAATGTCTTTGGTAATTTATATATATATATATATATATATATATATATATGTATGATCAGTATTTTCTTTTCTGCTTTCATCTATTAACAAAAATGAGAATGCTTTTAAATATACTTTTCTTGTATATTTATCATCATCAAAAATAAAAACAAAAATATATTTATTCTTACATTAAGATTATATAGATCATCAACTCACAATGAGACAAATTATTTGAATTTTGATAAATACTAATAAAAATAAATTAACATAATTAAAAAAAAAGAAAGGTTCATAATTATCGATATAGTATATGTAAGTGTTCTATATATATATATATATATTAAAAGTCAACCATAATATTAAAATGATTTAATTATTACTCAATATATAACTTACAATATCTAATCACCAATCAAATGTTTCAATAAAATAAAAATAAAACTGTGTACCCCAATGAAGGAATAATATTAAAATAAAGTATAATTGGTGTACTTTTAATAAAATAAAAAGTATTCTTTCTTTTTTCTATTTTCTTTTTTTGTATTCATTTTAATTCTTTATTTTTAATATTTATATATTTCTATATTTAAAATAGAATATATATATATGAGGAATATGAAAATAATAATTTTTATCAAATTAAGGATATTATAATAATTCATTAGAAAAAAAAAAAAAAAAAAAAATTATTATAATAAAAATAAATATATAATTAATTATTATCTATAAAATTAACATAGGTTTATAATTAATGAAAATCATTTATTATATATATGTATTATATACTGAAAAAAAAAAAAAAAATAGAAGAAATATATATTATGTTTATACCTTATTCTCCCTACTTATTTAATAATTATTACTATACATATAAACTAAAAAAAAAAAAAAAAAAAATATTAACTATATATATAAATATATTAAATTAAAGATAAAATTCATATAATACTCATTATAAATACATATATTTCTAGAATTTTATTCATAAAATACAATGAACGATCTTTGTATTAATTACAAAAAATGGAAAATATGTCCAAGATTATGTAACATTTTATTATTAGGAAAATAATTCTATAATGATGAATTTAAAACATTTTAAAATAGTTTAAAAGAATAAATAATATTTTTTTCTTTCTTTCTTTTTTTTTTGTTTTTCGTTTCATTTACTATTATATAAATATATAATTATTTATATTTATGATTGTATATCTGTTTATATTTATGTATCAATTATTTTTAATTTTTTTTCATTTTCAACTTTTTATTGTGCTTTATTTTTATTTCATCTCACTTTATTTTATTTTAATTTTCTTTATTATATAATGTATATTTCTATAAATTCCATATTAATAAATTTAAAAAAGCAATTCTACTAATATTATATATATATATATATATATATATATATATATATATACATATATACATATATTTTTATTAATACATACTCTTTTAATTCTGTGTTTTAAATTTCATTATATTTTGTTATTTATATATATTTAATTTTTTTGATTATTATTAAATTATACTAATAATATTTTTAAAAAAAATTTTAGTTAATATATAGGTTATATTGAAATATATTACATTATGTATATTTTCAATGATCAATGTTAAAATATTTATGCATATATAAATATATATATATATATATATATATATATATATATATATTAACATTTATGCATTAATATAAAATTTTTTAATTATCATATATTCATCTAAAAAATGAAATTATTATATATATATATATATTATATATGTTAATTGTTAAATTTTAAATTATATACACACATATATTTATCAAATGAAAAAATTTAAAGTACAGTTATTAAATAATAGGTTTTAACATATATATAGTTATTGTTATTTTTTAGATGATAAAATATATGTTAATTTATTTTATATATTATATATTTGTTTTACTTGTTAAATATGATAATAAATATATTTTGAACAACATGTTTTAAAGGAGATGTTTTGAATAATATATGTATATTTTATTTTTCATAAAATAATATTTATTTTTATATGAATCATTATATATATATATATATATCAATTTTATTATATAGGCCATTTTTTTTGTATATATATTATTTTTATTATGTGTGCCATTATTTATTACATATATCATTTTTATTATATGTACCATTTTTAATATATATATATATTTAATTTTTTTAATTATTTAAATTTTTGTTTTTTTTTAATTCCATATTTATATATAAACACCCAGTTAAATGATTCATTGAATAATATATTCATGAATCTTATAAGAAAAAGAAAAATAAATAAACAATAATTTAAACATATGAAGAGAAATATTCTTTAAAATTCATTAAGGTATGCAAATTAATCCATTGGAAAAGTCATCCTTTGTGCAGACCAGAATATTCCCAAGAACATCAACAGTTTTAAGTCTAGAAAAAAATGAAGATTTCTTAGATGCCCATAATGAAGGCTTTTTAATTTTATCTTATTGTTTTGCCATATCCCTCTTTATGTATATTGTACTTAAAAATTTTTATTATTTGGTAAGTTACATATAATAAAATATATATATATATATATATATCATTTATATGTTTTAAAAAACTAAGATGTGTTTAAAACATTTTATATATCTACATATATATATATATATATATATATATATATATATATATTTTTTTTCGTTGTCTTTCTTTTCTTTGCAGCACATTTTTAAGAGGACACGAATGAAAATCATCGAATCTATTAATAATGATAACAATATAGAAAATGAAATAGAAGAAATTAAAAAAGTAAAAAATTTAATTACAGAACAAGTAATACTTGAATTAAGAGCAAAAAGTATTATTTCAAAAGGAGGAACAAGAAAACATTTAGAAAACGATTTATCACATAATGCCATAAAAGAAGATATCAACTTAAAAGAAAATGAAATAGAAATGTCGCACGTACAATCCCTAGAACATTTAATTCAACATAATTTATTAACAGAAATTCTTGACACAAAAGAAAAAAATGCTGAATTTTTTATAAAATTCTTACAACAACTTATGATAATAGAAACAAATAAAAAACAATATTCTAACAATATATTATTAAAAGATCTAATAGATTATATAATAAATATAGGCAAAAAACAAATACAAAAATCAAATACACAATTGTCTCAAAATTATTCACAAAATTATATATCTTCAAGTGAAAATGATATATATATATTTCAAATTCAAGTTATAAAAGAATTAATAAAAAATAATATTATCAAAACACATACAAATGATGGAAAACAATTAGACCATGATATAATAACAAAAATATTAGAAGAAAGTTTAATATCACAAGCAAATGTAGTCAATTATTTTTATATAGAAATGATAAAAAAAATATTAGGAAAAGATTATAATGAACTAAAAAATTTAAGTTATACTCATGATGATATGTTTGTACAAAAATATGAAAAAGAATTAATCAAAAAAAAATTAACACAATTTGCAGATAAAAATATTAAGACAACAGAAAATAATAAATATTTACAAGATAAAACAGTTAATAAACATATAGATAAAAACCAAATTGATAAAAATGAAAATACAACAAATTTAATAGAAAAAGAACAGGATTTTGAAAAAACTAATAAATTGGATCACAATGAAGTGATAAAAAATAATATATCCTTACACAATGAAAACAATGAAATCAATGAAACCAATCAAACCAATGAAAGCAGTGAAACCATGAAAAATATAGTACAATATAATGATCACTTAGAAAATCCTGAAGAAGAAGAAAAAAAAAATGAAGAAATAGAAACCCAGAATCAACATAAAAAAGAAGAAAACAATTCTAATGATAATAAAAATGTAAAGAAACATTCAAAGAAATCAACTAAAAATTTTAAAAGAAAACGTATACAAAAAGAGGATATAAGGCATCTCTATCAAATTGACAAATTGCAAGATAAAATTTTAAAAAATTTAATGGGGCAAGATTATACTGAATCAGATATTAACAATAATGATAAAGAACAATTAGAAAATCAAACAAGTGATATACAAAATGAAAAATTAAATATATCAAACGAACAAGAGGAAACAAGAAAAACAAACAATGAAGAAAAACAAAACGAAGTAATTATAGACCAAGATAATACGCACTTAAATATATATGGTATAAATAATCAGAGCATACAAAATCATAATGATAAAAATATTAAAGAAAAATTAGAAGAAGAAAATATTTTAACAAATAATATTGTAAAACCAGAAGGAAGTATGTCGTCGGAAGCTAGTAATTCATCGTATGAATCTACAAATCCCGAGGGAAGTATGACTGCAGAAGGTAGCTATTCATCGTATGAATCTACAAATCCCGAGGGAAGTATGACTGCAGAAGGTAGCTATTCATCGTATGAATCTACAAATCCCGAGGGAAGTATGACTGCAGAAGGTAGCTATTCATCATATGAATCTATCAAAGACGAAGAAAATATGACATCACAAAATAATTATTCATCATATGGAAGTAATAGCAGTGAAGAATATAAAAACAATATGGATAAAATTAAAATGTATGATGAAATAATAAAAAATGGATTAATAGATAGAGTAACTAAACCTAGAAATTTTAAAAAGGAAACTGAAAATAAGACGCATTATAATATTTTTAAAAATAAAGAAAATAAATCATATGTAACAAATTGGAATAATGAAAAATTCGATATAAAGGAACTTGAAAATAAATCAGAACAAGAATTAGAACAATGGAAAAATAAACAATGGGATGATTGGAAGGTTTATATGGAAAAACAATGGAAAGTATGGCTAGAATTAAGTGAAAATGATAAAATCGAATGGTTAGAAGAAAAAGAAAGGGAATTCAGAAGTTTTATAAAAGATATTTATAATATATGGTTTAAGTGGTTAGAAAAAATGAAAAATGAACGTAGTGGTGAACAAAAACCATGGATGACATGGAATGAACAACAATGGCAAACATTTTTTGACACAAGATATAAAAAGCAATTTTTAGATGAATGGAATGATATGTTAAAATATATGGATAAAATTTTAAGTACAAGAAAGTTTACATTATGGAATAAATGGAAAGGAAAAAAACTCACACAATGGTTAATGCAAGAATGGAAACTTCAGGAAGATGATATATGGGAAGAATGGGAAGAAAAAGGTTGGGTAAAACATCTTAATAGGAAAAAAAAGAATGAATGGAAAAAATGGAGAAATAGAAATATAAAAGAAAATATGGAATGGAAAGAATGGATACATAATAAAGGTCAAAGTGCTAATGTTTCAGATTTTACCTATTGGGAAGAATGGAAAGAAAATAGAACTAACGAATTAAAGGAATGGCTAGATGCACTGATAAAAAAATGGATGCTTGAAGGAAAATGGAAGGAATTAGTAATAAACCAAGACCAATGAAATATATAAATAATATATTATCATATTTTATAAAATATAACATTTTAATATTTTAAATAAGTATAATAATTATTCTATATATTCAGATGAACCAAACATAATAATTCATTATTAAAATGTGTCAACAATATATTTTATTATATATATATTTGATTAATTTTATTCCATACCCTTATGATTAAAAGGGTATAAAATCTAAGGGATTTTACATTTTAATAATATAATAAATAATTAATTACAAAGTGTGTCATATAATTTTTAACTTTACAAAATATCCTAATACCTTGTTTGTTTATTTTTAATTATTTGTTATATATATATATATATATATATATATTTTTTTTTTTTTTTTTGTGTGTTATTTTCTTTTGTTTTAACCTTACGAACAGAATTTTCTGCTTATTTTAATTTTATATTAAATTTTTGATTTAAATTTTCTTCTATATTTTCTGATTTTTTATTTTATATTGCATTTTACAATTTAACTTTTAAATATTTCATGTTTAATAATATATCTATAAATGAGTATATGATGTATTCATCCATAATTTATTCCTATAAAAAAAATTTGGTTATTTTAAAAAAAAAAAATCAAAGTATTTATTCATTATCTTTCCGATTTATAACAATTATATTTCTCTACAGCTAGTGTGAAACACAAAAATAAATTATTTCGTAAGGTTATATATTTATATATATATATATTTTTAAATATTCAAATAACAAATTTTATTATGTTTTACTATCTATATGGTACCAAATGTGCTTACAAAAAATTTTAATTTTACTCTTTTATATATTTAAGTCCTATCACGTTGTATTAAATTTAAAATAAAATATAATGAAAACAGGAGAGAAAAAAAAATAAAAAATAACAAAATAAAAAAATAATAAAATAAAAAATAAAAAAATAAAAAACGAAATGGCTATTATTTTATATCTTTCTCTTTTTATTTTATTTATTTTTTTCTAAGATAGAAATCAAATTTAAGATTTATACAAATTAGCATATATTATCATTTTGTCCTCATTATTAATAAATATAAAATATATATTATATATATATATATATATATATATATTTTTTTTTTTTTTTTTTTTTTTTTTTTTTTGATACATGAAAAATATGTCTTCACCCCTTAGGTGCATATTAATCGCTACCTTCTTTTACTATTTTTCATTATATAAATATTCCCCTTGGGCAATAATAAGGAATGTAGATTTTCAAATTACGTATGATGAATTATCAAGAAATTTATACATTCATAGTTCAGGAAAAGGAAAATGCACAAGTCATAATTATTACATAAATGATAAGTGTAAAATTATTAACAACTCTAAAAAGACAAATGAAAATAATAAAGCACAATGTTTATATAACCAAAAATGTATAACAATAGCAAAATATATATTCCAACATACTGGAATAGAAACGGTAACTGAAGATATATTTCTCGAACCTTTTGTTATAAACCATAAATTGAATATACTACAAAAGGAAAAATGTAATACACATATATATATAAATGATAATATAAAATGTTTATGTTGTATAAATGATGTTTTAAAAAATATTCAAGGATATGAAAATCCAAATATAAAAGAAAATGTAACATATCAATACAACCAATGTAAATGCTTATTAAATTATCAAGATATATATGAAGATTTAAAGAATATGAACAAATGTGAAAATTTCGAATGTAATAATGGTTTATGTACAATTCAAACAAATGGACAACCTTTTTGTTCATGCTTTGAAAATTATTATTTTGAAAAAAAGAGTAATACATGCAAAAAGCACAAAGAAAGTATAGAATATATTCATAAGATAAATAAAAATAGAGAAACTATAGAAAAGACAGAAACTGATACACTAAATATTGTTACCACTAATGATAATATTCCACATCATAACAATAGCTACAATTATAATAATGATAACAATATTATACATAATACAAAAGACTTAGAACAACATAATAAATCTAGTAATAACCCACACAACGGAAATACAATAATATCTCAAAATAACTATAACAATTGTCCATTGAATCAAATAAAAAATAAAAAAGGAATATGCGAGACAATAATAAATTCTGAAGAATCTGTTTGTCTCAGAATTGATTGTTCAATTTCTTCTAATGAATTTCAATGTTTCTGTATTAATCTAAAGGGTGAACAAATTAAGACAGACATTTTCGATGTCTCTTATATAAATATTTGTACTCTTAATAACATTAATTGTGATAATGGTATATGTAATAATATTTTAAAAAAGGATGAATTAGGATGTATTTGTAATGAAAATTATATATATGATTATGATTTAAAGGTGTGTCTTAGTTATAGCACAAATATATTTTTACGTTTATTCCTTCTTTGTATTATATATGCTGTAATATTGTTCATTCTATAAATGTAAACTGAAGAATTATATATATAAATAAAATGTAATATTTTAAAATAATAACAACATATATATATATATATATATATATATATATATATAGATCTTTAATTTGTGAAGTTAAAATACTTACAAATAATATTTATCAAGATGAAATTAAAATATTATTTACAACTAATAATTCATATATAAATATATGTGCTTTTCTTTTAATTCAAATTTTTTATGTATATATATTTTATTTTTTATGCCTTTTTTCTTTTTGAATACCCCAATAAATTTATTTAAACTTATAAAATATTAGAAATAAAAAAATATATACTCATAAATATAAGACATGATAATAATTCATCTCTCAATATATATATATGTATATATATATGAATTTTTTGGTTATATAAAATATAATTATTATATGACACCTTTTTAAAATTCTTATAACTGTCTTATTATTTATAAAAAAAAACAAAAATAAGGAAATATAAGTAAATTATAACATATACAGTGTTTAAATAAAATATAATACAGCTAGCTACCTTTTATATGTAATTTATATATATATATATATATATATATATATATATAGCTACCATATAAGATATTTTATAACTTAACAAAAAAATTAAAATCATTTGAATATATTAATTTAACTTTTAATACTATATAATCACACTAAAGGGAATTTATTTTATTAAAAGATATGTAAAATAACAATGTCTACTATAAATATATAAGAATCATTATATATTCGCTTAAATGTTTTTCTCTTATGAGATATATAAAATTATTCCCTAAATAATATATTTTTCTTTTTTTTTTAAATAATTTTATATTAAATATATTATAGGCAATTTTATGTGTATTAAAAAAAAATAAATTAATAACTACGTTTATATATTCTTAATACAAATACAACACCTTATATATAATTTTTATATTCCATAGAATATTATTATACAACCAAGTTACATATACAAATATATATGAATATTTTTTAAGTAAATGATTATTTTGAAATATTCGAAACATTTATATTTCAAGGTAGACTTTTATTTCTTTATTTTTTTACCATTCTACTTTTATATATATAGTTATATTTGAAAAAAATAATCATTTCATTAAATCATTTTATGAACTCAATGTTATATTTTATAATTTCACTTAAACATAATTTATATATTTAAAATATTTATACTTACAAGTATAAGAACATTTTTATTATTCGCTTTATATTAAATAAATATATTATTCATACAAAAAAAGAATTTTTACTAATTGAAAAAAAAAAACATATATGTTGGGGAAAAAATTAAACTATAAAATTTTTTTAATATATTTTTTTTTTTTTATATATATAAAAAATGAAAAAATATCATATTAAATTTTTATAACATTTATATATTATATATAAGGAATAAAATATTTATAATATATTATATATAATGCTCTTATATACGATTAATATGAAATATTTACAAAAAAAAGAGAATTATATATAATATATAAGGGTTACGAAAAGAAAAACATATGCATATATTTTTTTTATTCATTTTACTTCATTTTATTTATATTATATATATTATCATATATATATTACATATATATATAATAATAAATACTATATAAAAGAATATATACATATACATATACATATATATATTTTATATATATAAATATTTTAAGTTCTTATTTTAAGTTCTTTTCTTTTTTAAAATTAATAATATTAAAAATAATAAAAAAGCATAAATATATTTTATTAATATATAAAGGAACTTATTTATATATATATATACATATATATATTTAAAAAAAAAAAAGAAAAAAGGAAAATATTTTTTTAAAGAAATAAATTGAAATATATAATAATTAAAACATTATTAACATAAAAAAAAAAAAAAAAAAAATCAGTTTTCTTGTTTTTATTTTGTTTTTTTTAATTTTCTCCTTTCTATTTTTTATTTTATTTTAAAGCATTTTATTATTTTTATATTTTCATTTCTATTTTATATATGAAATGAGAAATAAATAATACAAAAAAAAAAAAAAAAAAAAAAAGAAAAAAAAAAAAAAGAGAGAAATAAGAAAAATATATTATTAAAATCATTCCATTATAAAGAAAACATTGTATATTTATATAATTACAATTCAGAATTTATATAGGACAATAAAAAAATAAATATTTATTTGAAATATTATATATATATATATTTTATTATTTTAAACATATTTAAGGATTTGCTATTATTGAAAATAAAATAATTTAAATTAGTGTTATTTTTTTATTATTATTTTATTATAATATTATATATGAATAATTAATTTGTTCATTATTAATACCACCACTATATACATATATATATAATATTAAGATACCTATTTATTAAACATATTATTGCAATTAATTAATATAGGATATTTATATATTTAATATTTTTTATTATAAAAAAGAAAATAAAAAATGAGTTCAAAAGAAGCACATAGTGAATCGGAGGAACCTGTTCATAAGAACGATGGTAAAGGATGAAACGACAGAAACTTAAGAAAAAGATTTACATATATATAAATAAATATATGCATATATATATACATCACAGTTGTATAATAAATTATATGTCATATTGTACAATATTATAAATACATACCAATATTTCTCCCTATAAAAGAAAACAAAAGAATATACTATATTAATTTATATATATATTTTTTATCATCATGTTAATGCAATAATTATATATATATATATAATATATACATATTTTTATATTTTTATATTTGTCCAACTCAGGTTCAACATTATATGTATCAAATTTAAGCTCAAAAATAACAACAGAGAAACTTCAAGATATTTTTGAAAAATATGGAAGCATTGAAAAATGTTATGTTATAAGTAACCCTATAACCAAGTAAAAATAAAAATAAAAAAAAAATAATAATTAAGAAAATATGTATATATTTATATAGTAATTATATAACATATGATAATTATATTATTTCATTTTTACCAACAGAGAATCAAGAAATTTTGGATTTGTCACTTTTAATAATTCTGAAGATGCAGAAAATGCAATGAATAAAGCCAATAAAATGGAAATAGAAGGTTATTAATTTTAATATATAATAACGTATATAATTTACATGTACATGAAAATATATATTCATAATATTTACATAAAATTCACACGAATGCAAACATATAAATATATAAATGTTATATTATAATCAGCATATAAAATATATATAAATGTATATTTAATCGACTGATTTATAAAGGAAATTATAATTTTCATGTATTCCGTATTTTTAATCATATCATATATTAAATAAATAATTATATCAGAACATTGCACAAAATGAATGAATAGAATAATGAAATAATAAAAATTGTAGCTACCTACCTACATATATATATATTTTACATATTCCAAATAAAAAGATAAATATATATTAATATGTGTTATTTTCCATATTACCAATTACAATATTAATTTATTCGTTAAATTAAGAAGATTATCCAATATGAATTTTCTTTGTTTTCGTTTCCTTTTGTTTTTTTTTGTAATCCTCACAAAATATGATTACTCATAATAAAAAAAATATATATCACACTTATTTAATTATATATGAAACATATGCCCACTATTCATTCAATAGAAGCGATGATTATATTATTCCTAATCTTAATACTATTCATTTTTAACAGACTTATACTCTCATATTTGTCAATACATATCTTCAAAAAAAAAACCATATATATCATATAACAAAATTATTATCATATTATTATACATATATACATATGTATTCATATATATACATATCCACATATATATATATTTTTTGTTTAAACCAAAATGATGATGTTTTTTTTTTTGTGTGCTTGATTCAATTTTTTATCACTTGTCTCCTCATAATATAAATAATATATACAAAATTTCTGGATGTGCTTTCATAATGTTTATATTTTTACATTCATTATATATTGAGAGAAATATCCAAATGAAAAAATAAAAATATTTATTATCCCCTTTTTTTAATAATAGGAAGAGAAATCAACGTAGAAATTGCCAAGAGAAATGAGCCACATGAACCAACGCCAGGAGAATATAAAGGAGTACAAAGTAGGAATTATAGATATATAAAATATAATATATAGTAAAAGCTAGTCGGATATATAAATAAATATATATATGTATTAACATATAAACATATTCATTTATTATTATTATTATTATTAATGTATTGTTGCAGATATAATAAAGAGAAATGGAGTAAGACACGATTATTACGGAAGAAAATATGACAGACCTTATGATAGGAGGAGATATGATTCACGAAGGTAAAATAATATAAAATCATAAAAATAAAATATAAATAATCATATATATATATATATATATATATGTATATGTTGTCTTCATTTTTTTGCTTCTTTTATTTTAGGGTTAATCCTTATGGAAGGGATCGTATGAGAAATTTTGGTTATCGTAATAATGGTTATAGAAATGATAGATATGGAAGACGTCCACGTAATGATTATAGAAATTATGATAGAAGATCGAATGATAATAAATATTATAGAAGAAATGATTATTATAAAAGAAACGCAAGAAGTAGTGATAATGAAAGGGGACCATCAAGAGATGACAGTAAAAGAAAAAAGAGATATGATAGAGTAAGAAAATCAACAAGTGTATCAAATAGTGAGAGAAGACGTTATAGAAATTCTCCAGACAGGTAAAATGATAAATAATTTTATACATACGCACAAGCAAAAAAAAAAAGAAATAAATAAAATAAAATATGTAAATACATACAATATACATATTTATTTCATGTTTACATTTATATTTATGTTGCCCCCACTAATAGGACATCTCTATAATATATATAAATATATATATATATATATATATACTTATTAATTTATTTATTTTATTTTTTATACTTTTTTTATCAGAAGTCCACGTTATAGAAGAAAATGAAATAAAAATAAAAATGAGCGAAACAAATTGAATGCATATATTATTATATATATTAATCATGTTAACATTTATTTTATTATTTTTTTTTTTTCAAAAGTTAAAAAAAATTAATATTTGATTGTTCATAAGAATACAAAATTTTAAAATTTTTAAATTGAATACGAAAAATATAATTGAATAAATAAATGAAATGTATTATTATTATTTTTTAATTATAATGAAAACTAACAAAATTATTAAAAAAAAAATAAAAGCCAAAAAAAAAAAAAAAAAAAAAAAAAAACATATAATTTAAAATAAGCAAATAAATATAATATATATATATATATATGTATTTATTTATTTAATTATTTACGTATATATTTTTTTATTATGAAAGAATCAATTAAAAAATTAAGAGGTTATTCACATATACCAAGTTAAATATAATCATCATCATATCTCCACCTTCTTAATAACTTTCCATAACTAAAAATGAAAAAAATAAAGCAATTATATAAAGTCAAACTAAATGAAATATGAACACATACAAATTTATATATATATATATATATATAATATATAAGATAATATATTTATTCATACAAAAAAAAAATATAATAATATTTATGGCAAAAGTAGCAAAGATAGTTATAGTAATATTGGTAAATATATATAGAAAAAAAAATAATGTACATAGTATATTTATTTTAATTCTTTTATATATTTATTTAATTTACTTAAAAACTTTTACAGGTAAGTCTGCTTTTTTCCTACAATAATTTTCACACATTTGCAACCACATCATTAACTCTTCTCTCGTCCCCGCCCTAGGAACAAACACACACATTTTTAACAAAAAAATAAATATACATATATATATATATATATATATATATATATATATATATATATATATAACCAATAAATAATAAAAACAGATATTATGTAATTAATATAAATATATATATGTAGATTCAAACAACACATCAACATATAATAATTCAAAGTGTTATATAAAATAAAATAACCTAATACAACATTTATAATATATAAAATATATTTTTATTATTATTATTTTTTTTTTTTTACCTAATTGGATATATTTTTAAGAAATCTGAAAAACAGTTTTTACCTTTCCCTTTTATGCATTGTTCAGGAAAGTTTGAATAAAAGTTATGAACATATTCCTTCTCAGTGTCTGAAAATTTTTCATTTAAATATGATGCAAAAACCCAGAACAAAAACCATTGAGCATGACAAGGATGTTTCATATTATTTGAGTCTAAACTATCATCAAATAAATAAAAGTTTTCTTTTTTTATTTTTTCTAATTCATGTTTTATATTATTTTCATTTTGCTCCATACTATTATTATTTTTAATTGATATATGCTGTTTCATTGTACTAACCACATCTTTTTGATTATCAATATTTAGATATTTATGCTCATCAATTAAATCTTTTTTTTTTGTATCTTTTTCTTCAAGATTTTTAAAGGGTATTGTATTACCCATGATGAGAATTATAATTGGAAATTATTAAAAATAAATGTATATACATATATTTTATTCTTCCACACGTGAATAATATATTTATATGTACAACTTATATTATATGTTTTACATTATTTGTCAAAATATTCGATGTTGAGGGGTTTATATAAATATTTAAATGAATATATATATATATATATATATATATATATATATATATATATGTTACCCTTTAACTTTTTATATTTTGATTTGATTTTATTTTATCATTTTTTTTTGGTAATAAATATATACATATTAAATAAATTACATATGTATTTAGATTTTTTTTTTTTTTTTTTTTTTTAATTAAACCAAAATATGATTTGTAATATTTTTTTGTAATCATAAAATTGTTCAATTTGGTACTGTCCTTATTTTACAAAAGGAGATAATTATAATTATATATATATATATATATATAATACCATACAACAAAAACTATTTGATTTTTATTATATTCTTGTTATTTTAATTTAAATCATATATACAACTTTTAATCTAGTCTCAAATGTTTTATTTTATTGCTCTTTAAAGAAATATGACATGGGACGAAATTTGTAAGGACCTTCTTTTCCTTTTTTTATCATCTTTCATCAGCCACTTGAGAAAAAAAAAATTAAATAAATCAAAAAAAAAAAAAAAAAAAAAGAACAAAATAAAGCCTTAACCTTTTCACTAAATTGGTGATTTATATATTTAAAGAAATATATATATATATATATATATATAATATTAAAAAAATAAAGCAATTAAAAAAATGGTAACGATAATTATGTTAATTTGGATAGAATCCATGAGAAAAAATAAAAATCCCTAAAACAAGAAATATATATAAATATATATAATATATAATATATATTTATATTTATTTTTTTTTTTATTTTTTTTAATTGTTTTATTTTTTTTATTTTTTTTATTTTTTAATTTTTAGTATACCAACATAATGAACAAAAACGTGATTACAAATGTGTTAATATTATAAGTGTAGTAGGATGAGTTTATTATTTGCTTTTAACACATTTTTCTCTTTCTTTACTTAAATAGTCCCAGTTTATGACACAATGAATATGAGGAAAAGAAGTATAAATTACAAATGTATTTATATTGTACTATTTTATTTTACTATAAAATTAATAATAATATTAGGTAATAATAAAAATACGAATTTAAAAAATATCCATACTAATAATTATCAATGGAAAAAGAAAAGTGATCAAAAACGTTCATATAAAAATAAAAAATATAAATTGATGCATTTCATATATTCTAATAATCTTTACAAAAAAGTAGACGTAAATGATCGCGAATATAAAATAAATGATGATTTAAAAAATATAATTTTATTATTTGGTCGTATAGCAGAACCTTATTATCCTAAGGCAGTTGAACAATTTAATAATTTTAAAGAACCTTATAGTAAATATATTTATACTAATAATAATAATAATTACAATTACAATGATAATAATAATATTAATAATATTATTAGTAGTAGTAATGGTACATACAATAAATGGAAATTCATTTTTCACGATATTAAAAAAATGGATAAAAATATGTTCCATGAAAGAGTATGTCAACTTAAATTTAAATGGCCTATAAATAAAGATGAAAATATTACAGAATATGATTTTTATAATTACATTATTGAAAGATGTTTATATAATATTAATATTATGAGAAGTAACATACAAAAGTTAAAATATTTATTAACCAAACTTGTGGGGAACAATAAAAATAAAGAAAATGTCTTCTTGAGTAGTTTATGTAAAGAAGTAGAAAAAGAATATATGACTCATCAAGTGGATACAAAAAAAAATAACAACAATAATGAACATCATATTAATGATGATTATAATAATAATATGATTATTATTCCAAAGAATAATATAAACAATGATAATAATGATAATAATAATGATAATAATGATACTAATAATGATAATAATGATAATAATAATAATAATAATAACAATAACAATAACAATAATTATAATAATAATCAATGTGAAAAAAAATTTACAACATCTACTTCTCAATTAAGTTGTGATAATAAAATAAAAATTTTAGAAAAATTAGAAAATTTTAATCTAAATAGTATCTTTAAACAACATAATAGATCTTATAGTAGACTACTTGTAAATGAAGTGTTTAATAAAGAATATCCTTCTAAAAAAATTACAGATATTTTTTTAAATCTAATATTTCAAAAAAATGTTGAAGAATTTACTTATGAATCCTTCATTAAGCATTTAAATATACTTGGTAGAAAAATAGAATTAATAAATTGTGATTTTAATTCAAATATATATTTTGATCAGTTTCATTTCCTTATGAAATCTGAACTAAAGAAAAATTCACTCAGTGCTAAAAAAAAAACAAAAAAAAAATATTCATCCAAGTCATTCAAAAATAAAAAAGAAAATAACAACAAAAATGTTTATGAAAATAAAAGTCATAAAAAAAAAAAAAATTCAATACTCATAAATCAACCTATTATTACAAATAATTTTGAATCAATAAAAGAACAACAATATAATCAACTGGAACAAAATGACAATCAATCAAATATTAAAATGCATAAACATATACATGATCAAAACAACATAAATTCAAATAATATTTTACAAACTAATATAAATAGTAATGATAAAAAATTAAGTATCAATATTAAAAAAAAAGTTATTTCTTTTTTTAATTATATAGTAAATACTATAAAAAAAGGATTCTAATTGTTATATATCATATGAATTATATATTCATAATACACACATTAAATAATATTATTATATAAATCAAAATTAATACATCACAAATGTATTTAATATAATTTTATTTTGAGTATGTATGCTATTTCATATTTTCTTATTATATTATATATTATACTATTATTTCATTTTATTTTTTTTTTTTTTTATTTTATTTTTTTTGTTATTTAATTGAATATGCTTTTTTTATTTTTACAACATCTTTATTAATATATCCTTCTATTTTTTCATTTACATGTAAAAATAAATATATATGTATATATATTACATACATATATAAATATTAATATATTATATATATATATTTAATATATTTTCAATTACATATAATAAATATTCCTTTTTCCTTTTAACAAAATATATGTTTTAAGTGTACTTTATTTTCAATTTTTTAATACATTAATTTTTGAAGGTTATTTTTTTTAATATTTATCAAAAAAAAAAAAAAAATAATTTATATAAAATATAATGTGACTACATTATTATTTATTCTTAATTATAAAGAATATATATTTATTTATGTATTAAAATGATAGAGGGTAACAAAAAAAAAAAAAAAAAAAAACATCTAAATATCCTTACATTTTGATATTATTATTATTTTTTTTTTAATATTCTGTATGTTTTTATACATTCAAAGAATATTAAAAATTGTCTCAAAATTGAATAAATGTATTTTTTTGTTCCTTTTAAATATATCAAGATTAAGAACCTTTTATTAATTTCCTTTATTTTATTATATATAATATTGTATATTTTTATAATATATCATCCTTGTATTTAGTTTATTTGATCTAATTTGTTTTGAGAGAGTGTATTTTACTTTTTCATTGTTTCATATAGATCTTCATCCTTATTATATAAATATAAATATATAAATATAAATATATATATATATAATATATAATACATAATATATAATTATATATAATTTTTTTTATATAAATATAAAAAAAAAAAATGATATTCATACATATATAAAAATATATGTATATATCATATACAAGAATGTAAAATAAGCACAAAATATTTTAAATGGAACATGTATTTTTTTTTTTTTTTTTTTCCAATTTGTTCAAAAATATATACATATAATAAGAAATATTTAAATAAATAAATATATTTATATATTATATATATATATACATTTTAATTTACTAACATTTCAAGAAAATGTAAATGTTAATGTTTTGTACATATTCTTTATTTTTTCTCATTTTTATTTTTTACGTTAATATTTATTTAGCTGCTCAAATTTTTTAAATATTATGCTAATTAAAAGAAAATATACATCTTATAGTTTTTTTTAAAAATATGAACCATTTTATTGTTACATATTATTATAAACTATAAAAAGTAAATTAATAAAAAAGATATACATATATATGTATATATGTATAAATAAAGAAGAGAAAAATAATTTTTAATATGATATATATATATATATATATATATATACAGCTCTCTTTTCTGCAACCATAACTGTTTATAAATATTAAAATATATATATAATTATATTTATTTGCTTTTTTGTCTTGTTATATATAAATATAAATATATATATATATATATATATATATTTATATTTATATTTATTTATTTATTTTAAAAATGTTTGGTAAATTCATATCTGACACTTATAACAAGGTGAAAAGCAAAGCGGATGAGGTCAGGTTACATGTAAGCGTACAGGCTATTAAAGCCAAAGAAGTATTTGGCCTTGTAAAACCAACAACCATAGAACAATTAGAAGTATTATTAAATTATGAACTTCAACAAATAGATTCAGCAGATATGTTAATATCAACATATAAAAAATGGATATATAATATAAGACAATCTGATAAAAGTGATTGTATTAGATATTATAAATCCATGAATAAAAATAATGAAAAGAATTTCTTAAGTAATGTAAAGCAAAGTTTTAAAAATATCAATGAGCAAATAACAAATTTTAAAGAACAAAAGGAAAGTGCATTAACCAAAAATGAAGAGAGTGATAATATGAACGAAAAAAGATATTACATACCAAATGAAGATCATAATAATGATAATAATAATAATGATAATAATAATGATAATGATGATAATAATAATAATAATGATAATAATAATAATAATTATAATAATAATGATACCAATAGTGATAATAATAATGATAATAATAATGATAATAATAATGATAATAATAATATGTATCAGTTCAGTGATAAGTCATATAATAAAAATATCTGTAATAATGATTCTAATAATAGCAGTAATAATATTTCACGTTGTAATAGTAGAGATGAATCTCATATAAATTATCCAACTTACAATAAAAATATACCTATGAATATAAACAAAAATATTTCATTCAATAATATTTATGATGATCATTATGGCTATAATTTTAAAGAATACTTTTTAAAAAGTAATATTTTAGAAAAATCAATTAGTCTAATATTAGAAAGAAGAGATATTAGATTATCACTTGTAGGACCTATAGAAAATGAAGATATAGAAAATCCCAGAATTGTTATTCTAGATATGTTTAAACTCTGTTTTATAGGTAACGAGAAATTACATAAAGATATCTTATTTATTATTTTAACTACTGACAAATTATTTGATAATCACAAAGAATTATTTCTAGAATTATTATCAATATTGAAACATGATTATTTAGATATTTATTTAACTAACCTCAGAAAAATTATCTCATCAGAAGTTGTATGTCTAAAAAGTAAAATACAATCATATGATAATCAATCTATTCCTATGAATAAAAAGTTAAATTCTTTAAGAAATATAAGTCCACAAAGTACTACTTCTTCTATAGATTTTGAAGAAGATCAAAACATTATTAATATACTCTACACAGACAAAGAAAAAAACAAAAAAACTAATATAAAGGACGAAATAAAGGATGATCAAAATCAAAAAGAAAATATACATCTTAAAAATGAAGCGACAGGACAAACAAATGAAATATCATCAGAAAATTTAAATATACAAAATGAAATTAATATGGAAAAACAAGAAAATATAGAACACGTCCAAAAACAAAATATATATGAACAAATAGAACATCATAATAAAATATATAATGTCGAAGAAGATAATATATATGAAACAAGTTTGATAGAAAGTAATAAAAGTAATAATAGTAATAATAGTAATAAAAGTAATAATAATAATAATAATAATAATAATAATAATGATAACTTTAACATTTTTGATAATGATAATTGTAACTTGGATATAATATCAAATGAAAAGGAAATAATAGAAAGTAATAAAATACATCAAATTAAAATATTAGCTTCATACAAATTAATAGATTTACATAAAACTGTTGAAAAAATATTATTATATGCTACCGAAAATAGAATTAAAAGAAAAGAAGAAATCAAAATAAAATTAGAAGAATTAAAAAAAATTATGGAAGTATGTATTAAAGATTGTGATATAACACTACATGATACGGAAGACTCAAAAGTACATATAGAAAATGTATATGTCAAAGAATTAGATATACATACAAATAATATACAAAATACACAAGATCAAATAACTCAAATGAAATGTTCTATAGATGAATTAATAATAAAAAAAAATGAATTATATAATGAATATCAACAAATATGTAAAGAAATTCAACTCAAAAACCAAGAACTCTCTAATATTATATCCAGCTTAAGTACACATAAAAAACAATTAACTCAAGCTGAATATAATTATTTAAACAAATTATCAGACACAAGCAAAGCAAAACATATGCACCAAGAAAGGAAATTATATATTTCAAATCTTGATAATATATCAGATGATATATTAAAAGAATATCAAGAATATCCATGTATTAATACACAAGAATTAATCACTAAATCAAACAAAATTAAAAAACCAATAAAATTTGTAATTATCAAACATATCAATTATTTAAAAGATAAATTATATTTATTAAATATTTTATTAAAATTTTATATACAACAAATAAAAAAGTTAATGGAAGAAAAAATAAATGAACAAACAAATATTAATTCACAACATGACCATAATGTTTCATCTGAATATGAACAAAAAGAAAATATTAATAATATTCAAGAAAAAAATGAAAACAATTTATTAAGTACACCTGATAAACAAGCCATATATCAAAAAACAAATCTAAATGAAAAACATATAAAAATTTTGAAATATAAAAAATGTTATTATAAAGTTATTGAACAATTAAATAAAACATGGATAAATATTCAAGAATTCTATGATCAAAATAATGAGTATATAGACGAAATAAATGATTCATCAACTTGTACTTATGAAGCTATTAAAGAAATATATAATAATACTAAAAATATTATAAGGCAAAATAATGATGTTATATCATCTATTGAATGATACTCCAAGGTAATGAATATTTAATAAATAATTAACCATCAAGAATCACCAAATATATACACATCTTAACATTATACTAGCTTAAAAAAAAAAAAAAAAAAAAAAAAAAAAAAAAAAAAACACACATATTATATATATATATATATATATATATATATTTTCTTATTTTTTTTTTTTTTTTATGTTTTCTTTTCAATGATATGTGTGATTGTGTCCCCTTAAATTAATGAATACATACATATATTTATATATATATATAATATATTTATTTTATATATATGTATATATTTTTTTTTTCGACTACAAAACCAACTTTCGTAATTCTAAATATATGTTATATAAAAATGATTAAATTAATTTATATTTTCCATTTTTATTCCTCCATAAATATAATTAAAACAAATAAAAAAAGAAAATATAAATAAATTAATATTTATACAATTTAAAAAAAAAAAAAAAAAAAAAAAAAAAGTAACAGATGCAATTTTACAAGGCATACACATAATTCAGTTATATATATATTTTTTTTTTTAAGACTAATAAAATCATACGCAAAAAATAAACATAATATATATATATATATATATATATATATAATTAATAATATATGATATAATAAAATTTTATTATAATTCAGACGTAAAAAAAAAAAAAATATATATACATATATATAATATATATATGTAATATTTTAATTTATATATATTTATTTATTACCGTTATATGTTTATATAATAAATATAATAATTTTCTTTTTTTTTTTTTTTTTTTTCTTTATACAAGAAAAAAAATACAAATTCGTTAATTTATTTATATATATATTATTTTATTTGTTTATTTATTTTTGTTTTTTTGTTTGAATATACAATTTCATTTTAATATGAGGAAAAAGAATAATACAAAAAAGATCGCTGAAAAAACGAAGGAACCTAATAGTAATAATACACATAATGAAACCACCAATTATTTCAACATAAGCGAAATAAAAGAATTATATAATAACAAAAATAATAATATATATGAAAAAATTTTTGATAACAATAATAATGAACAATGTGGACGTAAAAGAAAAAGAAAAAAAGAAAATATAGTATGTGAAAATAGCAATAATTTATCTTCTATATATAAAAAAAAACAAATAAAGCAAATAAATATATTATATAATAATAAAAATGATCATCATCATAATAAAGAACCTATTACACAATCAGAATCATATCATTATTTATATAACCCTTCATTTATTAAACGAAGTAAAACAAATAATGAAGTGAACACATTAACAAATATAAAAAATATAAATATAAATATAAACAATACTGATCCATATAGTAATAATAATTTTCCATATTCTAATAGAAAATTTGATCAGACATACAAGAAATCATCATCAACATATAATACAAGAGATATCAATAAAAATTATAAAATTATAAATGAAAGTAGCAATTTACAAAAGAATTGTAATATAAACAAAAATTATAACATCAATCATTCATTGAATAAATATGATTTTATTAGATTTGTTTGTTCCCCAAATAAAAGCAAACAAAAAGTTAATGATATGGATAGTCCTATAAAAAAGGTAGAAACAAAAGAATATTGTAAAGAAACCAGTTTAATTAATACATCCAATCATCAAAATAATAAAATAGATGATGTTATATACATAACAAATAAGGAAAACCAAGATAATTATAAAAATAATATCAATCAAAATAAAAACAAAATAGATATCACCACACAAGATGAAAATATAACAAAAGAATCACAAAAAATCAAAAATGATAGAAATATAAAAATGGATAAAAATATCCAAGCTGAAAAAAAAAAAATCGAAAACTCTTCAAATGATAATATACCATTGATAGATCTAAATGATGAAGAATCAATAAATAGATTAAGCAAAAACTTTTTTATAAATAACAAGAAATTTTTTATAAATGATATTAGTAAGGATAAACTATCAAACGATTCAATAAATAAATATTATGAATATGGAAATATATCTCCATATAAATTGGGAAGTCACTATATGGATGATTTGTCATGTCATAATAAGGAAGTGCAAAGCATATACAAAACAACCACAAATAGTAATAATAATAATAATAATGATAATGATAATAGTAATAATAATAGTAATAATAATCATAATCATAATAATATTGCGAATGGTACTAATAACTCTAAACATCATAATAATGTATATTATAATAATAACAATAATATTAATAACAATATTAAGGTCAATGATCTTAATCATTTAAAAGATCATAATAATAATTATTTCACATATGATCATACTAATCATCATCGAGAAGATAATATAAACAATCCATATGATAAAATTAAAACAAAGAAAAATTTAAATACACTAAGAAATGTAAACATTTACGAATCGAATGTTCATGCATACTCTAATAACATATATAGAGATAATAATATTGAGAGTGATTATAAAATTCATAGAGATAATAACATGGAAAATAATAAATATAACATATATAGTGATGATAATAAAAATAATGATTTACACGAAAATATGAATGAATATATAAAAGAAAACTATAAAACAACCAAATCGCTATATAGCTATTTGGATTTATCTTATAATTGTTCCAACGAAGAAATAAAAAAGGCATATAAAGAAAAAATTAAGGTGTGTCATCCAGATAAAGGTGGAAATATTAAAGAATTTTTACAATTAAAATTTTCATATGATATATTAAGTGATAAGAAAAAAAGAAAAATGTATGATAAATATGGAAATAGTATATTAGAATTATTAATTAGTGATAATATTTATGATTATAATATATCATCTGATGAAAAAACTGAAGAAGAAATTATTGATGAGGAATATATTAAAATATATGAATTATTTGTACAAAAATATCATAATATATCATATTTACATAATTTGTTAGATTTAAAAATTACCAACTCTCAATATAATCATTTTCAGAAATTAATTTATCATTTTTGTAATATGGATACAAATATATTTAAAAATATTTTATATTTATATCCTATATATTCACCTAATATATCTACATATAATAAAAAAAGTAACACCAAAAAAAATGAAAACCAAAATAATACTACAATATCGTTTGAAGAACAAACTAGTCAATTTTCACAAGAAACATTATCTGAAAATTCTTCAACTAGTCATGAGACAACAACAAAAGAAATAAACATATTTGATACTATTGAAAAAAAAAATTTTGGAAATTTATTTTTTGAAATTAATAAAGAATTTGATCATTTTTACAAAAATTATTTAATACACAAAATGAAGTCAACTAACCAAAAAAATGAAACTCAAGGGATAAATGAAAATGTTCAAAATATATATGAATATAATCATAAGGATAATAATTCGCATACATTATATGATTATAATAATGAAATGGAAACACCACTAAACTCTACTCCTATGAAAGAAAACATAGAAAATAAAAATAAAAAAAACGACAATTTTTTTAAAGACATACAAGTATCTCCAGTTGTCTATAAAATTATTAATGAAAAAAATGATAAACTTATGGACGACTTTTATAAATGGTTTGAATATTTTTTTGATCAATCAGAAAATGACCAGCAACAAAAAATTCAACAAAATTGTGAAACAAATAAAATAGGCACTGATAAATACACAGACAAAAATAACAACTGTAATGAGAATAATAATACATGTTGTGACTACATAAGTATAGGAGAAAAACAGAAAAATATAGCAAATGATAATATGAAAAATGATGGTATGAATAATAATAATGTATCATATATATATGAACATCTGAATAAACCAAATATAAAACAAAATAACCATTACATTATAGATGAAAAACAAAGTAAACATGTTAATTTATATAATATATATCAAAATGATAATAATTTTTATGATTTATGTAATGAAACACCTCATCATAGTATTAAAAAAAAAAGCAAATCAATAAAAACTCCCATTATCTATAAAAAGGATGTGGAAGAAACTCAAAGAATTGCTTATTCTTCTTTTGAAAAAAAAACATATCATTCATCTTATAATTTACATAATAAAGAACACAAATTCATAAACCATCCTTATTGTAGTCCCATAAAAACAAATATAAGAACAAATAGATTATCACCTTATATTTATTCGGAAGAACAAAATTTAAACAAAACAAACCACAATCATATATATAATTACACATTAAATGTTGAGGAAAAATATGGATTTAATTTATTTAAAAAAAGTGATCATAAAATAAAAGACTTAACACATGATTTTAATTATATTTATATAGGAAACAATATGAATAACCAATCAAATGAAAACCAAAATAAAGAAGAGCCCAAAAAAAAAAAAAAAAATTTTTTTTTCTTCTTATTTATAAAACAAGAATGTATAAACAATTTTTTAAAAATTAAATTACTTATACATAAGATGAAAGAAAAAAAAAACAATCTGAAATTAATTTCCTTGTTTCAAAATCAAATAGATAAATATATGAAAAATATGGAATATATATTATTATTAACAACATATAAAGAAGAATTGATACCATTAAATGATTTTTATCTTCTAGATAAAAATATATATACAAAACGTTTTTATTGTATACCTATATATATAAAAAAAAATAATCTTCTCATCAGACCAAATTTTTTTCATATCAAATGGATTGTATATACACTACAAACATTAATATTTTGTAATTTCTTTTTTAAAAAAATTAATAAATATATGTGTACATATCCATTCTTTAATTATAAATATACTCATTTCAAGAAATATATAAATCAACATAATGAACAAGAAAATAACGATGAAAATGACATAACAACGAATAACACTAATTTTTATGACAACTATATTTTTTTTCAACATTATATAATAAAAAATAAAATGAAATATGTAAAATATTTCCCTCATCATCTCATGTTAAACTTTAAAGATCTACAATCAACAAATATGAAGGATAATAAAAATGTCCATATACACATATCACCCATCTTTGTTTTAACACCAAACAAAATATATCCAACTGTAGATAATAAAATGAATTAAAATATTACAAAACATAAGTTATATTTATCCGTAAAATGTTATAAATAAATATATATATGTATATATTATATTGTTTGCCCATCATACTTTTTAAAACTAGGCGTCTTAGACATATTATTTGTACATATATTATTTTTTATATTTATTATCTCCTTGTTTTTGTAATATGTTCTTTGAACATATAAAAATATAAATATATATATATATATATATATATATATATATATATATATATTTATATTTATTTATTCTTATATTTATCATTTCAACTTTTTGATGAACATTTTGTTACGCATACATATATAGATTTACATATACATTTTATACATTCGAACATATGATCAATTTTTCATATATTAATACCTTTTTTTTATTTTTGTTTTTTCCTTCACCTTTATAAAAGCATGTGATTAATATACATATATATATTCCTTTATAGGAAAAAAAAAAAAAAAAAAAAAAAAAACACCTTATAAACATGATTGTTTATAATTTAATAATTAAAATATATTTAGCATTTTTTATATCAAAAAAAAAAGTAAAACAAAGAATACAAAATTATAATGGACTATAAAATAGAATAAAATAAGATACCTTTTCATTAAAAAAAAAAAAAAAAAAAAAAAAATACATAATATATTATATTTTTAGATATTTTTGAATCATTGTATTTTTCTCTTTTTTTTTTTATTTTCGTATTCACTACATATTATTATATCATATATATATAATAATATATATATAATATATTTGAATACATATAAAATATATCATTTTATATTATAATAATATTTTTCACATACCCCTATATACATAATATATATATATATTATACATATATATAATATTTTTTATATGTCATTCCAAAAAAAAAAAAAAAAAATAAATAAATAAAATATTTTATATAAGAATAATTTAAAGAAACATAATTATATTTTTAAAATGACCGAAAAAAAGTTTTCAATATGGAAATAAAATTAAATTTACGAAAACTCATCAATTTATAAATATAGCAAAAAAAAAAAGAATGAAAATAAAAGAAATACAAAAATAAAAAGAATATATATATATTATATATATATATATATATAATATATTTAACATAATGTATATTTACTTTGTATTATTAAATATTTAATAAATACTATATTTAAAATATTTATATTTTTTTTATTATTATATTCTTAAAATAACAAAAAAAAAAAGATTTCTTAATACATAAATATATATGAATATATATAATATAAACATATATAATATAATAAATTTGCTTTATATATATTATATATATATATTTTTTTTTTAATTTATTTCTTTTAATTATTTTTTTTTCAATATGAGTCAATCAAATAATAAAATAACCAGAGCACAAATAGAAGGCATAAAAAGTTCAGAACTAGAACTTTTTAAAAGTATGATAATTCCATTCAACGCTACAGTTGAACAATATAATAAAGATGAGTAAGTTTATATAATTGTATATATTAAAGTGTATGTATTGTTTTGTTGATAGTGTTATTATAATTTAAAAAAATAAAAAAATTATATATATATATATATATATATATATATATATATATATTTATATACATGTCCAAAATATATTTAGTGCATACATGTATATATGTATATATTTATTTACTATTTTATAATTTTTTATAAATTTTTATTATATTTCTTCTTTATTATTTTTTTTTTTTTTTTAGTGAGAGCGCTATAGTACAATTTAAAAATGGAGTAGAAAAAAAACATATAGAATCCTTAGGATCATATAAAATAAAACCACTGTAAGGATATATATATATTATATTATAAAAAAAAAATTATAAAATCGATTATGAATTATATTATTTTTTATTATATAAATGGAATATTTTTATGAAATAAAAATATCTATAATATTATTATATGACATATATTTTTTTTGTTTTATTTTTTTTTTTTTTAGGTCCTATGATTCGAGTGACAAAAGTGATCAGGTATATATTAATAAAAATAGACAACAACATATGTATCTTATAATATATTTTATCCTATTCGTTATATTACATTTTTATTGTATCACAGAAAAGTTGTCTAATTTTTTTTTTTTTTTTTTTTTTGTCTTAATTCATTTTTTATAGAGTTTAAGAAAAAGAAATGTAAATTTTATATGTGATAGAATTGTAATTGATGAACATGATATAATGAACATTTTCCTTAACGCCACGTAATATATATAAAAATATTTGAAGAAAATATAAAATATTTTTTATATTGTACATATTAAAAGACTGTTATATATATATATATATATATATATATATATATATTTAATTTATATATATATATTTTTTTTTTTATATATACATATTGTAGGCTCATTGCTCCAGTAATATTTGTCTTATTAAGTATGTTAATATTTTTTTCCATTTTTTGAGGAACACATAAATGATGTAACATTTTATAATTTAATATGAATTTTTGTTTTTTTTTTTATTATTATTATTTAACATATGCATATAAACATATATACCTACATATATCTTTACTTATTTAATATCTTCATTAATTATATAGTGTAATTTCTTTTTTCATTTTTTTTTTTTTTTTTTTTAAACTTTTTTATTTATTAAAAATAAAAAAAAGATAAATAGTTATACATATAACAAAATCACCACATATCCAAATGGAGAAAATAATCATAATAAAATATATATATATACATATAGGTACATCCTCAAATATGCTTTATTAATATTCATATATAAGATAAACATTTAACAGTATTGTTATTCACATCATAAATGTTATTTAATTTTTTTATATATATCTTAATATCTATATAATAGTATCTAATATTGGTTTTATAATATAAATATAAATATATATATATATATATATACTTAATTTTTATATATTTTTCCTTTTTCATTTTATTTTTTGTTGTTGTTTCTTTTATTTTTTCTTTCTTTTATAATTATTCATTGTGTATTTATATGTTTTTCATTCATTTATTCACTCTATTGAGTGCTTTCATTATATAAAAAATAAAATAGTATTATTACAGATTTTATATATTAAAATATATATATATATATATATATATATCCATTTTGTATATTAAAAATAAGATCTTTAATTAGAAAAAATATATACAGCCTTATAAACTCAATATAATAAACGTATGCGCTTAATCTTTTAAATAATATATCCTTTATAATTTTAAATGAAAAAAAAAATCAAAAAAAAGCAAAAGAAAATGTAGATATTTGAAAACAACTTTTTATCCTCAACGAATTATATAATTTATACATGTAACTCTAAACATAAAATATAACATATAAATATATATTATATATATGTAGGTATTTCTCTTCATATTTTGTTATAATATATATATAAATATATATATATGTTTAATGTACAGGCAATGTAATTTAAGATATATATTTTTACATTTTATAATTCTTATATATTTCATATTTTACTATTGTTTATTTTTTCTTTCTTTTTTTTTATGTCATATATATAATGAATATCTGTGGAAAAAAAAAAGAAAAAAAAAAAAAAACAGGTGCACTATATTACACACGCTTCTTTTTTTTTATTTCCCCACTTCCACATATCTAATTTTATGAAGTATATTATAAAAATGAAGATTCAGAAAAAAATATTTTGTATTCAATTAAAAATTATAGATAATATATAATTTTTATTTTTTCCCCAACATTATTTTAATCAATATTATAAATATATATATATGAATGTAAATATAAATGTTTAAATAAATATATATATATATATATGTACATACAATTTTTTTTTTTTTTATTTATATTTATTTGATGTATTATAAATACATATTTCTTTAAAAAAATAATTATATATGTATAATAAAATTTTCTCATATTATTATATAGCTTTCATAATTTTTTAAATAATAATATATACACATATTATATATATATTATATATATATATATGTTTTGTGTGTCTTATTCCTTTCTCATTTGTCCTATTTTATACATATGATATTTATGTTTCCGTTTGTAACAACACATTTGAATATCTTTTATATATAATAATATTATTCCGTCGCTTTAAAAAATATATATATATGTATGATATTATATATACTATCAATAAAAATATATATGTTTCTTTTTTTATGTTTAAGTACACACCACTTTGTGTATATAAAAATATAATAATTCGATTCATGTTTTATCTTTCGACTAAAACTTTTGATATATATATATATATATGTTAACATTGTAATTTGGTTAATTATATATATAATATGTATTATATTTTATTTTAATTTTTTTTTTTTTTTTTCTTACCTTTTTATTATATGTTTTTTTGTTTCACTTTATACCGCTTTTAATGTTAAACGAATTAAATTTTAATTTTTTTATTTGAACTTTTACAATGTTTCTATATTATGATATTCTTTTGTGCTAAATGAACATACATATATATATATATATATATATATATATATATGTGTGTAATTTTTTATTTTAAAGTATTTTTTATATTCTTCATTATGTAAATTTTTTTCTTCCGAGAAATTATAAATAGAAGACCCTCTTAATATATTAACAATGTTGAAAAATAAATAAACATAAACATAAATATATAAATATATATATATATTTATATATATGTACAATTATAATAAAATACCGTTGTTATGTTATTGTGAAATTGATATTATCACCGTTATATATTTTATTTTATTTTCTCTTTTGTACGAGATGGAGAATTCAATTAGACATTCTGTAGATATAAAGTCAGAAGATTTTGTAGTTATAATTGCCCTTCAGAATTTACAAACTTTTATTATGATTGGATATACAGCAGTAAATAAAATACATTTAACATTCGATGTTGCATATTTATGGGCATTATGTCTTGGGACATTATTATTTATCTATTCTTTGATTAGCTTTGTAGTAATAAGAACTTTTGTTTTATCAAAAATTGATATTGGAAAATATGTTTTAGAAATTTTATTTTTTATAAGTATTATAGTTACCTGTACTTTATCTTTAATTATTGATTCTTTTAAAATAGCTAATATGCAATTATTATTTTTCTCCTTTGCTCTTACTGGGTATGCTTACTATAATTTAATAACCTTGTTTTTTTTTAGTGTAGCTGCAGGAATATTAATACAATATAATTTAAATATAGGATCATTTGGAGCTGATATCGATGCTTTGTTTTTTATTGATCTCTTATCTTATATTTTACAAATTGTTGGAGGTAATATCTTATATTTCCGTGTCTATGAATTATGTTGTCTTTTAGTCATATCAAAAAAAAACCCTTGTAAATATGTTGTTGCTTCAAAAAAAGTCAAGAACTTAGAAAAACAAATATTTTCCTCATTAATCAATTCATATATATGTTTTAAATCCAAAACATATTCACACTTACCATATCCTAATGATTCTAAAAATAATAATAACTTATCTATTGTAACCTATGAAAAAAAGAAAAATGGGGTACTACATAATAAATATTCACATGAAAATAAAAATAGCCATTTTTCTAGTGACATGAATACTACAACGTATTACAATACAAATAATAAAAACAAAGCACATTTTAATTCAAAATGTACAACACCCTATAACATATCATCTAATAATAGTAATAGTAATAGTGACAATTGGGGGTCAAAAATTCAGACACACAATATAGTCAAAAAAAAAATATCCCAAAACGTAAAGGACACAAATGAATATTTCCATTTGGCTAGCTCAAAAAAAAAAAAAAAAAAAAAAAAAAAAAAAATTTCCAATATTGTTCAAAAAAAAAATAGTAATACTGTAAATATGAATATACCTCAAAATGATTATTTTATATTTCCATTTAATGAAGGTAACTATAAGCAGATGGAATCACAAGATGATACATCAACATTAGAAGAACATAATGATGATACAAATAAAAATGAGCATAATATGGGACAACGAAAGAATAATGAATCACACGTTATAATTAATATCTCAAATAATAATAATAATAATAATAATAATAATAATAATAATAAAAATAATGATAATATTTATAGTAGTAGAAGTAATAGTATTTATTGTAATAAAAATGAATATAATACTGATAATATCAGCCATACTAATTATTCAAAAATGAACTCAAAATCAGATACAATTGATAAAGCAAATCAAAATATAGAAAAAGAACCAATAAAATTAAAAAATATTAAAAATACAAATCATTTATTTAAAAATGAAGAACAAAATTCTCTTATTACAAATATATACAAAACAACATTGGAAAAAAAAGACAAAGAAGAAGATACACATATAATAGACTATTACAAGAATAATATTAATAGTAATAGTAATATACATTTAACAGAAAATAAAATGAATAAAATAAGAAACTGCTTACTCATAAAATGCTATATTGATAATAAAAATAAACAAGCAGTTGAAAATAATGAAATGGATAATAATAATTTAATATCAATTGAAGAAAAACATAAATTAAAAAACAATACAGAAAAGGTAAGTCAAATTGAAAAACAAAATCAATATAATTTTGAAGATGATAATAATATATATAATAATTGTAAATTATTAACATGTAATTATAATATATTAAATAAAACATGTAATTTATATGCTTCTAAAATATTATCACAAAATGATATTACTTTGTATGAAGATATTATTATGCAAAATGAAATAACAAATGAACCTATAAAAGATATATCAACAAAAAAAAACAAAAAAAAAAAAAATTGCAATGTATATCCCATAAATGAAATGAACAAAAAGGATAAAAATAATAATCATATATATAACAATAATAATAATAATAATGATGATGATAGTTTTATTCATGGTGAAGACAAAAATAGTGTATCCAACACATGTGTAGAAGATCAACCTTATACAACCTTCATGACAGAAGATTTAAATCCATACGATTCAGACGATTCAGTAAAATTAAAAAATATAGAAATTGATAAAAATATGTTGATATCAGATGAAAGTGAATTATGCGAAATTAA